>NW_026651515.1:300000-568241 GCF_028751815.1 Salvia miltiorrhiza
CTCATATCTTGACTTTTTGAATTGCATGGAATATATTGCAACTTTGAAAAAATTGTTGCAGTATGATGTTGCGTTGAAGGAGAAGGTGGAATAGTGTAGGAATAGTGTAGGAATAGTGTAGGAAATAGTGTAGGAGCGTATGGAGTGTGAAAGAAAAATGATGATTGTAAGTAAATAGAATTGAGGTGACTAATAAAAATCTCCTGCCTTGATTAATTAATCAAGTATTTGTAAAACTAATATTGGGTTCTACTAAATAACGACGCTTCGTTATAACTCTCTACGAATTAAATATCTAATTTAACTCGTTCTTCAATTCGGAATTAGATCACGACTTCCAAGTAAATAATAGAAATAATATTTCTATCGCATATAAATTAATAACTTGACTTTGCTAAGTCAGTTATTAAAATGGATAATAAATTATTGAATGATTCAATAATTCAATTGCGATCATATCACGCAATGGCATCAAATTCAGATTTCTGAGCTGAATTAGTTGATAACTAAACACTGGATTTACCGTAACTGAAGAGGAAATATAACAATTATTGCAATCACTGGTCTTAATAAAAAAAATAAAATAAAAGAGCGGGCTACTACACATCCTCACCATTTATCATCCTAGTTATTGCAAGATACACATTAATGAAGCAAATCACACCATCACATCACCTCATCAAAGCAAGCTCTCCTCTTCTCTTTCTCCCCTCTTATTTTCGGCAGCCCTCCACTTCTCACTCCACCACACTTCTCTCCTTGTTTCACCATTTTTGGAAAGAGTTAAGGAAGCCAAAAGTGTTCTACCTTCACACTAAAGCCATCAAGTGTGCTCCAATCTTCAAGCACAAGCTCCAAGCATACTACACATCATCTTCTACTCCACCTCCATTGATCTTGTTGGTAGCAACCTCAATCCTCCTCTTATGTTATGTATATATTTTCATGGTGTATAAGCATGTATATTGAAGCATATTGAAGCATGATAGTCCCCTCTCTACTCTTATGATTTTCGAAAATGTTGGTGAAAGAAAGCATATGAACTCCTTCAAACTTTCCACTACTCCTCATCTACTATTATATTAAAGCTCAAGTTTGGCATATTTTTTTTCCCACCAGTGCAAGGCTTGCTTTTATCCACTGAGTATTTGGCTACAAAATTTATCCAATGGGTAAATATAATTTATTGCAGTAAAATTGATACATTCTGCTTTATACAGCTGCTTCAATTAATTCTGGCTCCAAAACTGCCGCCCAAAATAAAATTTGAAACATAAAAACAGGCAATCTTAGAGCCAATTTGCTGAAAACTCAGCCTATAAATATCAATTCATTTCAGACCATTATTTTCTATGCCAACTTTCTCTCTGTTTTGGATTTATGCAAACTTTCTCTCTCATTGTTCTAATTCTTTTAATCTATTTTGGATTGATCGAATTCTTTTTACTGTATTTTTTTATATTTATGATTTTTATGTGATTCTTTCATTTTTGTTTTCTGTAGTTTTTTTTCATATTCACTATTAGTCTCAATTACAACTCAAATACTAACGAATTATTACAATATTTTTTCTATTTTATAGATAATATTTCTGAATCTGGAGTTGCATCTGGAGCATGGAAGTTTTGCTGCAAAAGAATCTGGAGCTACACAGATGAAGAGTTGAATCTGGAGCATGGAAGTTTTGCCTTTCGAATCTGCAAAAGCCACAAAAAATGGTTTGTGTATATTCAAGATTTATAGGAAAATGGATAAAAATTGTAAATCTACTTTATAAATTGGCAGTAGAAGAACTAATATGTTCATATGGCATAAAAATCATTTTACAATAAATAAAGGTTGAGCTACAAGTTCTCAATCTCTATGGTTTATTCGATGAAAACACATCACAATTGAATTCTAACAACAATTATCCATTTATGAGATGCATATGCAGAGATGTTGAACTATCAAAAGCATTGTATGCATTGTTCAAGGTTGTTCCTTTTTGTTAGATTTAGTAAAGTTCTTGATTTAAATTAAAGAATTTCAGTTGAGTAGAATATGTACTTTTTACTAAGTTGTTCTTGATTTAAATTAAAGAATTTCAGTTGAGTAGAATATGTACTTTTTACTAAGGAAAAATAAACTTGATTTAAGATGGAAACACATACAAACATTTGTATTTTTTTTAATATGTATGTTTGTATTCTTTTTTTTAATATGCATGCATAGATAGAAAGGGATAAACAGAGAATCTGACTCTACCTGATTCCACTTTTTGGCTTGAGTTCCACTCTTAAGTGGCAAGAGAAATGAAGAAATGAAGAAGTTCGGGTATTTTACAAGAGAACAAGGAGGCCAACTAAGATGGAAAAAAATAAAGATCTTCCTCAACTAATCTGATAAAAAAAAATCTTTTTTAGAAGTCATTTACGTAAATATATATAGATCTAACAAAATGATTGAGAAGCCATTTATGTAAATATTCATAGATCTACCAAAATGATACTATAAAAACAAATTAAAAACTAAAAAACAAAACACTAATAAGCGAAAAAAATATAGATCTTCCTCAGTATAAAAAAACTAACCCGCAAGAAAAAAATTGTTCTTTTATGAACCCATTTGTGTAGAAATTAATAAATCTATCAAAATGATAACATAAACAAAAAATAAAAAAGGAAGAAAAAAATGAAAAACTAATATGCGAAAAAAAAAAACAAAGATCTTCTGTTTTAAGAACATTTTGTGTAGATATTTACAGATCTACCAAAAATATTAACATAAACACAAAAAAATTAAAAACTAATATGCGAAAAAATGAAGATAATTTTTTTTGGAAGCAACACTTTGTGAAGATATTCACAAATCTACCAAAAAAACACACACACTGACAAGAATCGTCCCATGACTCCCATCTGGAATTGAAGATACAGACGAGGGAAGGTGAATTTGAGAAAGGCTGGAATAGAAGGGGAAATATGGAGAAGGCTGAAATTGAACGAGGGAGAAAAGGAACGAGTAGGGAAAATAGGCGTGAAAGAACTTCTACAGATTTTTAAGGTGTGTAGCGGCGCACAAACCCTAAAAATGAGATTAAAATAAATATTTATAATATTTTTATTATGTAAGTAATTAATAGTTGGGTTTTTGTTCATGGGCTTAGTATTTCGAGGCCCAAAATACTCCATAGTTGGCAGCACCAACAATTTGTTTCAACTCTACTTCTTTAAAACCCAAAATGAAAGTTTCGAAGGAAGCAAAAAGTAAATACAACACTCACCAACATATTAAATAAATAAGGGAATTGATGCACTTTACTCATAATTTTAAGGATGTAATATTGTAATTGAGTAAAATTTATTTGTATCTCTGATTTTGTAATTTAAACATTTCAGAATTGAGATGAATATCACACAATAAATCGGTATATGATATGTCAATTAATATTCTAAATTAAATTTTTGATGTGCAAATATATAGTTTTATGTATTGATTACAAATGAATAGACTATCATACTACTTAACAACTTATATATTTTTACTATTATACTATCATATAATATAGTTTAAATTTTAGGAGCCCAAAATTATGATGTTAAATACATGTTGTTAATTTTATTTTATAAATGCCAAACAGATGATAAATATTTATCGCTTTTATTTTATAAATTTTAGGATTTTTTTCAGTTGCAATATTTATCGCTTTATTTAATAAATGGGCTTTGATGAAACATGACAAATTAAAGCGGCTAAAACGTGGGGCTGGGTAATATTCTAAAAGCATGCTTCCTTTTATCCACTAGGTAATTTCTGTCTTTGTTGTCTGCTGGGTATTGCCAAATATTTGCATTTTGGCTCCAAAATATGGAGCCCAAATTCAAATTTAAATTTTTTTGGAGCCCAAATTGGTTGCTGATAAGTGTGAGCTCCTTTCTATAAATAGGGCCTCAGATTATTTTAGACAGCAAATTTTCTCTCTCTAATCTTTGTTTTTCTTTTGCTTTTTTATGCTATTTTATTTTTCCTATTTTTATGTGGTATTTTCCTTTTTATTTTGTTTAGCCTTTAGCTGTTTATTATTAGTCCAAAAATGTCGATAATATTTCTGAAATTTTCGCAGCAAGTAAAGTTTTCGGAGCAGATCAAGACTGAACCTTTTCAATAGAAGCATGGAAGTATTACCATTCAAATCTGCAAAAGCCACACAAAAAATGGTTTTGGTGTATACTCCCTCCGTCCACGAAATGAGTACTCATATTTCCTTTTTCGTCCGTCCACGAAATGAGTACCCATTTCCCTTTTTGGCAAGTGTACCTCACACATCTCTTTAATTAATACACTCAAAAGTGGGACCCTTAAACTATTCACACTACACTCCATACATTTCTTAAAACCCGTGTCGTCCACAAATGGGTACTCATTTCGTGGACGGAGAGAGTATTAAAAATTTACAGCAAATTGGCATAGAAATATGATACCATTAGCTATCTCATTTGTGCAGATTGCAAAAATCATTTTACAATAAATGAAGCTTGAGCTACAAGTTCAACATCTATATCTCTATGGTTTGTAAGATCAAAACAGTGAAGAGTTGAATTGCAAAAATCATTTTAATATTGAACTAACAAAAGCATTGTAAGAATAGTCCAAGGTTGTTATTTTTTGTTAAATTTTTTGTTACTTTATATATTGCTCACAAAACTTATCTTGATATTAGCTAAAATATTTAAATTTCTCATTAATTTTGTTTTCAAAGGCAGCCACTCTCAAAGGCGGAAAAGAGGAACTAACTGTCGCTGGTGGTTGGAGCATGCGCAGGGGCGAAAGTGCAGTGGCCTTGGCCTTGAACAACAGGCATGAAGATTTCGAAAACAAGGGCAAATGCAGTAAAAATGCATTTGTAGATATTCAGAGATCTACCATAATGAAAATATATAAAACAAGACAATACAGAGATCTAAAAAAAAGACAAGTACCATCCTACAAGGATATCAAAGTAGAAAAACAAGACATAGCAGAGATCTAAAAAACGACAAGTACCAGCTTCATATGTAAATATTCAGAAATCTACCAAAATGAAAATCTGAAAAAAGAGAAACTAATAATGCGAAAAAAATAAAGATGTCGTATAGGAAAAAAAAAAAGAAAAAAAAAGTGAAGCACTATCATTAGAAAAACACTAAAGTCCCTCTCAAACCCAAGATCTTGATCTACGGTCATGATCAAACAAGAAAAGCTACTTTTATCCCCTCACACACGCATGATAAAGGTATGAGAAGAGAAAATATCTTACTGTGTTAAACAAGTTGTAGTTTCAAAATTTGTGGCTATCGTTTAAATGAAAAAAAATAATACATTCAACAAGAAAAATTAAATATGGAGATCGCTAGAATTAAAGATGCAGACGAGGGAGGAGGCCGAGATTTGGAGGCTAGGGCTTGGGCGACGCCGTAGTTTGAAACCCGGACGGCGGCGGTTGGATACGGGCTGTCCAGTGGAAGGCAGCGGCCGATTTATCGTCTTCGAAAAGAGAGGCGACACCGCATGGAGCGTCGGCTAGATGTGAGGGTGGAGTTGGTGGTTTAGGGATCTAAGGCTTTTGGACGGCGGCTTTGCCGTGATATGGTTGCAGGTTTTTCGTCGGCAGAGGATGAGGCAGAGGGAGAGATAGGCAGAAAGAGAGAGAAGACGATAGAGAGCAGGGTTGAGCTTCTCGCCGGCAGAGGCGAAAGGTGGAAGAAAGTCGGCAAAGAGAGAGAGAAGACGAGGGAGAGCACGGCTGAGCTTCTCGCCGGCAGCGACGAAAGGTGGAAGAAAGTGGAAGGTTTAGACTAGGAGAAGAAATGAAAGTGAAGAAGCGGCGCTGAACCCTAAAATTAGAGGTGATAAGTATTTAAGCTGTATTTTAGGGTTGAAAAGTGTAGATGGGCTGTATTTAATTTAATTTATTGGGCTGTAATTATTTAATTGGGCTGAATTTATTGTACTGTATTTAATTGGGATGTATTGGGCTGTATTTATTTAATTGTTCTATTATTAATTCTCCTTTAAGAAAATTAACCATTATAATATATATATACATAATATATATGTATATATATATATACGAATTAAATATTTTACTTAATATTTGTTTAAGTAAAATATTAAGTATTTTACTTATTAATTAAGTAAAATATTCTGTATTTGTTTACTTAATATTAAGTATTAACTTAATGTTTGTTTAAGTATTAAAATATTAAGTATTTGTTTAAGATGTAATTTTAAAAAATATAAAGATAATCGAAAAAATATGAAATTTGTGTAATAAGGAATATAGGGAGTATTTTTGAAATGATGGATTATAATTGCAAATAAGAATGTGTGTTGAGAAAATAGTTTTTTTTAGTGAAAATTGAGAAAAGAGTAATTTAAATCAAAATTCATTTAGTTAGTCAATATGTGAATTATTTTTGTACAAGATATCTAATATTTCATCTTCACTTACTAATAATAATATCTGTAAAAAAAAAAAAAAAACAATTACAAAGATATAAACCATAGAAATAACAAATAAAATGATTTGATTCAAAAGAGTAAGCTATAAATTTGAATTAATTTAAAAAGGCTGCGTACTTTTTTTATAATTTTAGGGCTTAATTATTTATTAGTTAAAAAGGATTGGATTCCAATTTTAGAATTAAACAAACAATCCATGAGTAAACTAAATAATTTAATGAAAAAAATAATTCATGGATCCAAATATTTAGAGCAACATTAGAGATGAATGAGCCCACCCATTGTCGTCCTGTGATTTGCTGCTTTTCTTTAGCGTTTTTAGACGGATACTTTTTTTCCTTGCTTTTGGTTTTTCTCACGGGGTTTTCCTTAGCAAGGTTTTAATGAGTTCCGACCCTTAGTCTGCTTTTCTGTGCTTTCAAGGGTTTTTTAAGTTTTTCTTTTTAATAAAATTTCAATTTAATAATAATTATGTACACACATAGGTTCACTTAAATTATTTTATTATTAATTCTAAACCATTATATATATATATATGCGCGCACATTTTATTATTATTAGTATTAGTATTATTATTATTATTATTATTATTATTATTATTATATGCATGTGTACGTTCACGAAATTAAATATTTTCCCTTAATATTTGAATTTAATATTTTTGTTTTTTCAGTTCCTACATTTTTTTTATTCTACATTTTCAGTTCAATATGAATACTTTGTACTTTAGTTGTACCACTTAAATACACTTACAAAATTATATATTACTATTATCATGTATTACAAATACATATGAAAATTATAGTATATTACTATTATCATGTATTACAAATACGTATGAATAAGTAGACCGTGCATCGCACGGGTAAAATACTAGTATGCTCATACACCTCTACATGTTAGATGCATGAGAAGGGAAGATATTCTTGAAAACCCTTAAGAGGGTTATATGTTATGATAATTGAAGCATGATGAGTTATTAGTGAGAAAATGCATGAGCATGGTGGTGAAATTATAGATCTATGATTACATGTGTAAATGTTATAATTTCAACCATTTTGAGAAAGTTTCTTGCGTTCTGGACTGATGAGTCGACGAGGTTTCCCTCGTCCAAAAATCTTCAAAAGTTTACAGTGTGTATATATATTTGTCTTGAGAATTATGGTAAAATTTCAAGTCATTTGGATTTCGTTTACTACCTCTTTAAAATGTAAAACTTTTACTGCGCATTTCCGCCGGAAATTTTGAAGGGCAGTCCCTAGAGTCACACGTTTCAGTGACTTCCAAAACGATTAAGCCTCCCAAATTTTTATGACAGAAATCTACATGTATTATACCGATGCCTGTCAAATTTCAGACCATTTGGACAACGTTTGCTAATTTTTAAAAATCCTAACTTCCAGTCGTACAAAACTGCCGAATCTGGTAGACTGTGGGAAAACACCCATATCTCTTAAACCACTTGGAGTTTTTGACTCTACTTTTTTTTAAATAAAACTAATCTCAAAGAGCTTTTCATCGGTATAAGTCTTGAATCCAGGAGATTTCTGAGTTAAAACAGTTTATTCGTTAAAGTTGAGGCAGAGCAGAATGGTAAAACTGTAGGAGTCCGAAAATTTCTACTTTGAATTTGTTTTGAGGATTTCAAAGTTTTGGTGGATAAATACACCATGTTATGTCATGAAAATACTACTAGAAAATTTTATATATTTATTTCCAATGTTTGGGAATTTACTTACAAGGAAAAAGATTTCAAGTTCATAGAGTGACTTTTAAGTCACTTGAGTATTGAGATAATTTATATATATATATTATGGATTAGTTCAGTAATTTGAAGCATGAATAACTATGTGTTTTATTTGAATGCTATTTACCTAGGATTGAGAGACTTTTATTTGGATAAGATATCCAATTAAATTGGGAGGTCCAATTGGGTAAATAGTAGAGAAGTTATAAGATGAGATTAAGCATTGATGCAAGTTTAAGTATTAGATATTAGTTAGATGAAATTCTAACTAGAGTTTATTTTGTCACATGGCAATCTAAACCACGTGCGCCACCAAAGGTTCGAGTGACGGCCGGCGTTAGTACGACACTGAGCGTTACGTCATCGAGACCCTTGAGACAGGTGGGCTTTATTCTAACTCTATTATGGCTAGCTACCATGATAATGAGTTCAAATGCAAAATCTTATGAAAATGAAGCATGTTGAAGTATTATTGATGAATCTTATGAAAATGAAGCATGTTGAAGCATTATTGATGAGTATTATGAAAATTGTCAACTTGCCATATTTATTATTGATGAGAATGAGATGTGGTATGTTGCCTCTATGAAAGACATGACTATGATCATGATGCAAGATATCGGCTTTTGACTGATTTATATGACAGTAAAGGTTTTGTGCGCAGAGGTGATCGTGAGCCGTCTCTAGTCGGCCAGTCACGGTGATTTGAAGGAGGCCTCCTTCTCTTCACCTAGTATATATATGTTATATGAGTTCTCATAGTTGGCACATACCCTGAATATATTGTCTGCAGACTAATGATATTATTATGATGATGCAAATGAGTTTATGACAGAAAAACATGAACATGTATTTTTAATCTCACTGAAATCCTGTTGATGCATTGAAAATGGCAAGATTGACATATAGCTCTAAGAGCAACATTTCAATTATTTCCGGCATGAGTCCACTGAGTGCTTTTTGGTACTCAGCCCTGCATGTATTTCTAAATGTGCAGGTCTGGCTGGGCGCGAGGATGGGTGAAAGCTGTTGGAATTGTCAGTTGGATGTGTCTTTCCTATGTCTCATATTTATCTGTATAAGCTTTGACTCTATAAGAATTTGAACTCCCTGCTATATGTCTTCACACATATATTAACGCATCTCGCTGCATAACTCTGATGAAACTCTTATTTAATTTGCTTATGCCTGTAATATCCCATAAGGGAAAATACTCTTTAAACCCTTGCTAAGTCTTCAATTGCTTAACTATGTTTTACTCAAGTAAGCAATTATTTGGTCTTAAAATTTTTCTTGGAAATGAGTATAAATTGCAAATGCTTCCGCTAATACAAGATGCAAATTCCATTTCTTTCACTATTTCTTTTATTAGTCGTACGATACTTGGTATACGCTATCACTGGCTATATCGGGCTGCGATAGGGCTTGTCAGAGCTGGACTGGTCAGAGTTGGGCTCGGCAGTGCTGGACTGGTCAGAGCTGGGCTGGGCAGCGCTGGACTAGGCAGCGCTGGTCTGGGTAGAGCTGGACCTTGCAGGGCTGGATTGGGCAGCGCTGGACTAGGCAACGCTGGTCTGGGTAGAGCTGGTCCTTGCAGGGCTGGAGTCTCAAAACATTTCACTGTTGCGTCAACACACTCAACATCCTGTTGTGCCGATTGAATGACTGACATGATCGCGTGTATGAAGGCTTGAATGGTGCTCTCAGGATCAGAATAACGCAAATGTATTTGGGAGTTATGCCCAACCTTAAAAAGTTTGGGCACTTTCGCCAACGTTCGTATGACTTCATGGTATTGGATCTGCGTAACTCCATACTTGGGAATTGCTCCCTCCAAAAGGCTTATGTACTCACAAATATCATAATAATCTGCCATAGAATTCCAATCTTAATCTCGAAGCATGATGGCGGATGGCTGGTTCTTTGTAGTACTGGACTTGCAGCGCTGGCGTGCTTGCAGGGTTGGCAACGCTCTTCTTCTTCCTTGTCACCAGGCTGTTCTGTAAACACACCACTTAACACACGGATTAAACGCACCGGAGGGAGACAGTAACCAAAAACAAGAAAAAGGAAAATAAAGCAAGTAAAAACGAAAAGAAAAGTGACACAACTAAAAAGCATAAAACCTTCCCCGGCAACGGCGCCAAAAATTTGACACAACCTAGAACACCTCTAGTTTGCCAAAAATTTGACTCAACCTAAAATCGAAAACTAAGAAAGCAATTAAATCCTAAGCTTCGGATGCCAACAGATCTCCAAGATGGCGTCTAAAACTAGGGCAAAGTATGATCTTTTACAATGAAAAGTATGGCCCTATTTATAGACTTCAAATCCCTCTAGATCACCATGGAAGTTGCCATGCAAAGTAGAATTCTAAAGGCAATAGAATCGTGCAAGATAAGGCAACTTCCAGCTGTGACGCGCGCTGCAAGTCATCTCCATTCTGGCCGAATTCGTGGCTCTCGCCAGAGAAACGGCTTCCGCTCTGGCGCACTTGTCTGCTCTAGCCTTTTGATTTCTCTGCTCTGGGCTTTTCATTTCTATGGCGATTGGTTTCTCTGCTCTGACTTCGATGCGATGACTTTTCTCCCCTCTGACTTGTGATTTCGCTGCTCTGGCGAATGACTTCTCTGGATCTGGAGCGCTTCTCTGCTCTGGAGATGTCGGCTCTGGAAATTTCGCTTCTCTGACTATTGATTCCTCTGACTAGTGATTCCTCTGACTAGTGATTCCTCTGACTAGTGATTTCTCTGGCTTCCCATTTCGCTGCTCTGGCATGCGGGGCTTCGCTTCTCTGACGTGCCAGAGTATTCACAAAAACGTAATTCTTAGCCCAAACTCTCCAAAATTTGCACTCTTCATCCCGAAATCCTAAATCTCCTGCAAAGCATAAAATACACCATAAAACGCACCAATTTCCAGAAGATTTAACTTTAAATATGCACATGCAAGCCCCTAAAATTAGAACAATTAGGCATAAATCAGTCATATCTAAAAAGAAAGAATTGATGTGTGCATGAAATGGTAAACAAGGAATTGAAGAAAAGAAAGAAAATCTGGGCACAAAAAAAAAAAAAAATATAAATGATAAATGTGCCAAAAATTGAAGATAGGTTGGTCCCTATTAAAACAGGGAAATAAAAAGCTGGTTGTGGTTCTACTGAATATATATGCTGGGTATGGGTGATACTGAATTAGCCACTGATCTATATTTATCTGTCCTTTGCTCCGTATACCCCATTACGACCAAACAAAGACCCTCTGATGAGTCATGCTAGTGTGTTCCACTTGTAGTTTTCAATCAAACTCATAGAGGAACTGGTACAGCAAAGTAAGAGTGTATACACTTAGCCCGGTACTTGTGTAACACCCCGATAATTTAGATTTATTTTATAAGTTTAATTAATAGTATTTTCTTGTATAGCTTACACAACAAAAAATATTTTTTTTACCGAGGGAATATTCCCTCGGTAAATGCCTCATTTTCCCTCGGTAAAACGTTTACCGAGAGATCGCCGATTAAAACACTCCGTTGATATTTTCAACGTCGGTAAAAATTTTACCGAGTGATTATTCCCTCGGTAAAATTACCGAGAGATTTACCGAGGGATTCTACCTCGGTAATGTGTCGTCGGGTATCACGTCGGATTAGGTCTTAATTTTACCGAGGGAAAATTCCCTCGGTAATCCCTCGGTAAATACCCTAATTTTACCGAGAAGTATGTTTCTCTCGGTAATTTACGGCTCTATTTTTTAAATATACCGAGTGAGATTTGCCTCGGTAATCCCTCGGTAAAGTTCTATTTTTTATGTTTTTTCATTTTTATTTTTTTACATACCTAGTTACGGCAACCTGTTTATCAATAAATCGAATCACAACATAATCTAAACATAATTAAAAATTCATTCGACATTGTTCAATATCCAACAATATGTTTATATGTAAATAACACAATAACATAAAAAGTACTAAATAAACTACATCTAAGCGAAATATCATAATAATGTATCAAAATGTACCAAACATACTACACGAAAGCTAAGAACCTCCTGAGCCACTACTCCTCGACTGCTGGGACCTCAAGAACTGCTGGAGCATCTCATTAGTTACCCGAAGTGACTCCTCCAATCGAACTCTCTGCTCACAATCTTTCAATCTCTTTTCTTATTCTTGGCTTCTTCCTATACTTCTCACAAGTTCTCAAAATCTCCAATCTCCTGCTGGTTCCTGAGCTTAATATCTCCCAAACAACTGCTGCTTCCAGATTCGGAGACCTGCATTTACAACAGCATAGAACTAATATCATTTCTCTTGAACTCATTCCTTGATTACCAGCAAAATCCTTTTATTCATGCAGTAAACTTACATTCCTTGATTATCAATACCATATCATTTATTCCATTTGCCAATAGCTTATAAATTCACTAATCTAAATAGATTCGTGTAATCATACTTTATGAAGAACACACAATATAGAAGCTAAGATAACTTGCTTTCTGTTATAGATCCCTTGCCCCAATCCACAGTTATTACACAAAATACAGGTTTACTTGAGGGGGTCAAATTTATAAAACAAGCATGGAGCAGTTTATGATGCTTGGTTGGAGATTTCTTCTTTGTGCATGCATTTAATTCAAAAAATAGTCAATAGAAATGGAGTATTAAAAACAAATCATGTATTACGATGGATTTAAATGAGCATAAATGTTGAAGCCACAAGATTCCTTGTTATTTCCTAATTCAAGGTTAAAATTAAAGAACAAATATTAAAGAAATTCGATGGGCAGAAGTTTAAAATTACAAGAAAACCAAGCAACCTTGTGCAAGAACTGTTACATACAGCTTCAAGCAGTTACCAATTAACAGTGCTCTGTAAAATCTCCCTTCCCTGCAAAAAGATACATAAGTTAGACAATAGCATGTTCATCTTCAAGCAGTTACCAATTAACAAACCTCTTACTTTGTCAAGAAATCTGGGAAACCAGCAAACCCCTCAGTAGAGAAGAATCATATTTAATTCCATTTTATTTATATATGCTTAGAGATAGATCAGTCAAACCATTCATCCGTTGAGTATTCCTCTATATTCTATGTCTTGGTCACAGAGCTATCGCCTATCATATTACTTTTAGTTTATATTCCCTGAGACTGTCGTTGCATGAAGGAGAACAACTGCCCATTCATTCCAAAATTCTCTAGTTGTCTAAACAGAGGTATGTTTGTTGCTGCAGTTCCCATAGAAAACAGTGGGATGCATTACTGAGTTGCTCATGAATATTTTAATATTGACCTGTGAAAATCTAATAGGCCTAAGCTTGAGTTGGGAGATTATTTCTGTCTAATCTGTAATCAATGATAGCCGCATGATAATGAGACTTCTTTTCATTAATCATGACTAGCAATCCTCAATCACTAATCACTAATCCTTTGATTTATTCAGAATCACATATCAAGAAAAGCAAATATCAACAATTCATGAAAACCACAAGTAAGAGAAAGTAAACCAGCACATATCATGATTACTGATAACAATGCAGTCTATTATCAGTTCTGTTTTTTCTCCATCACTATACCAAGAAAACCATGGTTCAATACTATATCAAAAACTATCATCAAAGAGAACAAACTGATCAATTCTAAAACTACAGATTCAGAAATATTACCAGGATGAGCTGATTCTGTTGCCAAACCTACTGGTGACTCCTTCTGCACAGAGTAAATCGCCAAAAGAAGGCATGATTCAGAGCAACTTAACCAATATCAATGCCAAGAACAGCAAAACACACATAAAACATTAAATCCAATCGCATTTCCTTTTGTATTTTACTCAAAATCTGTTACTTGATTTAAAATGCTTCAGCTGCTGGCAAACATTAAAATCCTATGGCCAAGCTTTATTCAACGAGAGAGAGAGAGAGTGTTGAGTTGTTGTACATATTCAACCAGAGAGAGAGAGTGTTGATTGAAACCAAATGAAAGAAAGCTTCTCCACCTGAACCAGAGTAGCAGCAACAGCGGCGCGCGGCGCGCGGAGGGACGACGGCGAAAGCTGACGGAATAACACACACAGAGAGATCTCAGAGACAGAGAGAGAGCGATATAGAGAGAGAGAGTTAGTGAGCTTACGGTGGTGGGGTGGCGGACGACAGCGGCGAAAAGGGGTGAGAAAGTAGCTAGGGCTTTCAATTTGGGGAGGGAAATGAGGAAGACGTCTATGAACAGTGTTTAATTCAATTTTACCGAGGGAACTCACACTCGACTCGGTAACCACTCGGTAAATTTGATAACTAATTACCGAGAGAATACTCCACTCGGTAAATTTAAACTATAAATTTTACTTAAATTAAATCTAGATATACAATTAAATTTAACATTTACCGAGAGAAATATTCTCTCGGTAATTTATACACTCGGTAATCTCTCGGTAATCTCTCGGAAATATTAAAAATACATTATCCCTCGAAAACTCTCGCAAAATACTCGGTAAAATACCGAGGGAACAGTTTCCCTCGGTAATCCCTCGGTAAAAAAGCGTTTTTTTGTAGTGTTATTATTATTATTACATGATACATTTAGATATGCACCATTAATTTTTAGCTAGACTATTATTATTATTATTATTATTATTATTATTATTATTATTCTTGTTTCCTAATAGAACTAGAACTCTTTAAGGACTAGTATAAATAGAGGTACAATTATTAGGTTAAGGTGGGAGCAGCCGAAAGCAAGAAAAAAAAAAAACGGTACTTTCTCTTATTTTCTTTATGCAAAGTTTTGCTAAATTGATTTTATTTGTGCCAAGCAGTAAGTTTTCAAATTCTTAGAACTTAGCAAATTTTTTACAAACTGTTCCTTTCATCAAAATCGAAGCTTTCAATTATTTTGTTTTAATTTCCAATTAGTAATTGTTTTCAAGCAAGCTATCATTCTGTTCCGTATAAATATGAGTATCCAAATAGTTGACTTTCTTTTTTAATTTATTTAGGTTACACGAATAATCAAATATATATATATATATATATATATATATATATATTGTATGATTAGGTATACATATATACGAGTATATTATAAATTTATAAGATTTGATATAGAATTTTAGATTAAGGTTATTTGAATTATTTATTGAATTAGGTGCGGTACGATTAAGACCTTCATTCCGGATTTGAGTTTTAGCTTCGACTTTAAGGTGAGGGATTTTACACTTATTCATATGGTTATATATGTTTTATTATCGCGTTGATTACTTGTTTACGTGCATCCTTGACTATGTTGTTATGTGTGATCATGGGATCTAAGCCATTGATCTATGTTATGTGCGATCATGGGACCTAAGCCATTGATCTATGTTATGTGCGATCATGGGACCTAAGCCATTGATCTATGTTATGTGCGATCATGGGACCTAAGCCATTGATCTATTATGTTATGTGCGATCATGGGACCTAAGCCATTGATCTATGTTATGTGCGATCATGGGACCTAAGCCATTGATCTATGTTATGTGTGATCATGAGACCTAAGCCATTGATCGATCATGGGACCTAAGCCATTGATTTATGTATGTGTTTGGTCATGGGACTTAAGCCATCGACTCAAAATATGATTATGTTTGTCAAGGGGCTCTAGTCTCTTGGCGTATGTTTGCAAGTATGATAATGTGATTTATTTATATATGTGACATATATGAATATTTTGTTATGTTCCTCACTGAGTATATTTTCAATATGCTCACCCCTTTGTTTCTCAGTTTTGCAGTTCTGGAGTCGAGGTGGCCATGGAAGTCGAGAATGACTAGAGATTTAGTATTTCCATAGAAATTTAAGTTGAAACATGTTACTTTTTTTAGTTTATCATTTTATTTCATGTTACTACTTTAGTTTTGACAAGTTGATTTCAAATTGATTTAAACTTTTATAATTCAAGAAAATTTATTTTTATCTATTAGTTTTCAAAGATTTTATATTGAAAAGTTTATGAAAATTGGGGTGTTACAACTTGAGAGAAAGAGAGACTACTATCATACTTAATGCATAATCATTACTCTATGGTTTGTGGTTAGACTGAACTGAATGATGCATGTTAGTATGATCTGATCCTGATGATGGTGCAAGTCTCGTGTCTCGTAGTTTTATTCCTTACCTTTCAAACTTTTCATCCGTGTCTTCTGTGAATCCACCTACATACTTGAGGGCAAGTATGGTTTAAGTGTGTAGGTGTGATGCATCTTCGACTTTTGGGCCATTTGGCCCTATTTTTCTCTTTATTTGTGTCAGTTCAGGTCTGTCCAGGGGAAATGAAGTTGTTGAGGAAGGAAGGTCCAGTGGAGCGGAAATGGAAAGAATGTGGTTGGAATGGGCATTACCAAGCCCAGATTGCAATGTCATGTTTACCGGCATGGAGCTTCGGCCGCAGTACCTCTCCAGTCTAACTTGGGGCATGGGAACCTGAAGCAACCCACCTGGTATGAATCAAA
The DNA here is from genome assembly GCF_028751815.1 of Salvia miltiorrhiza. Lineage (NCBI taxonomy): Eukaryota > Viridiplantae > Streptophyta > Magnoliopsida > Lamiales > Lamiaceae > Salvia > Salvia miltiorrhiza. Next base: position 316,711 of record NW_026651515.1, read on the forward strand.
CCGAAGGAAGCAATCCGTCTGACCACTACCATGAGAAGCAGACAGCCAAAGCCGAGAAAGGAAAGTAAATCCTGAAGATTTGAAAGAAACAGGCAGAAGAAAGAAGAAGAAGCTAGAAGAATCTGGAGAAAGGGAAAGGTTGACTACAGCATGCAGCTGGAAGCTATCTTCAATCGGATCAACCAAGGATTGAGCTAAAGAAGGAAAGAAGATCTCATTGAAGATATGAAGCTGGCGCAGCTAGGGTTAGACCTTCACCATTCAACAGTATAAAAGGTTGATGATGTGCGGCGTGAAAAAGCTCTTGGCACTTTTGAACTCTGTTTTATTTTAGTTTACTACTTTAATCCTGCCGTGTGTGGCATCCAAACAATTTACATTCCAGTATTATTTTCCTATTTCCGTTTGCTTTCAATTCGAACAAGATTCAAGGCTCGAGGCCGTAGGTATCATTTCTATTGATCAAGTATTTCCTTTTTGTTACATGATGTGTTTTATTCATTTTGCAATTATAAATTTTGCTATGTGCGAGTAATCCCTTAGGTGAGGTTTTAGGGGTGGAAATAATTGTTGTCAACATGTAAACATTCGTGAGGCATTTGTTCATTCGGTTGAGTCTCGTGGTTCCGGAAGGATCTGTTCGAAACCATGGGCAGTAGGGGCCTAACGGGAGATCTCCGTTCGGTAAAACGCTGTCCGTGTCAAGCAAAGGCCAGGGTATACCAGGACGTGACAACCGATATACCCAAGACCGAGTAGCTGAGCAACGTCAACAAAAGGTGTTGTAGATCCGGAAGGTGGGGAAAGGATTGATGGGATACACTGTCCTTCTCCAGTCTTGGGCTTCTCTAGAGACTATCCATCAACTGTGATGAGGCATAAAGCTATGGTTATCAAACGAGGAAGGCAATCTCTGCGCCGTAGCATGTCTATGACTGGTCGGCTAACAAGCCGGAAATGGTTGTGTCCAGGAGGCATGTGTCACTCAAAGTGCGGAGTTGGGGACCTCGGGAGAGAAGGTTGGTGAGGGTCATACTTGGTGAGTAACGGGTATGACTACTATCTACGGAGGAGTGAAGCACTGCCTTGTGACCGGGGATTGTGTGACCTTCGGACCAAGTGACCACAATGGGATCAACCATCCTAAATGTGAAGTATAGCCTTTTGAAACGCCCCAATGTCTTTGGGCCACGTCTTAAGTCTATACGGATCATGGACGGATCATCAGTTTGCCTATGACCGAAACGAATGTTGACAACAGTTATGACCTAATCGAATAACCTCACCCCTTTGTTATTATTGATCTTGTTAATTTCTTATGCAGAGTATACAGATTGAGACTTGTGACACCTCAGTTTGTCGTTGGAGAACAAAGTGGTTCCTCACTCCCTGCGGGATTCGACCCTACACTTGCCACTAAGACTGAGTTCTTGTTGTGAGACGTAGGAGCGTGTATCGTCTGTACTAGGCATACACAAGTATTTTGCCCGCACCGCACGACGGGTGCGTGTCAAGAACCAACTTAAGCTCAAATGCTTCTCCTATGCACTTAAAGATCGGGCGAGAACTTGGATGCTTACTCTGCCGCCCAACTCCATCACCACTTGGGGAGAAGCTTGTGAGAAGTTCATGCTAAAATATTATCCCAGCCACAAGACTCAGGAGCTCAGGTCGCAAATCATGGAATTTACCCAAGGAATGGACGAGCCCTTTCATGAAGCTTGGGAAAGAATCCAAGAACTCCTCCGCCAGTGACCGCAACATCAAACTGCCCAATTTATGGTGGACAGCACTGCAAGAGGGAACATAGCTCGAAAGACTGTGGCAGAGCTTAAGGAAATAATCAAAACATTAGCGGAGAGCTCTCAACAAAAATTGGTCCGTGGGAAGAAAGTTGGGGCCAGCGCTGTAACGAATCAATTTGAGATGCAGAAACAATTGGCCTCAATTATGCGAGATGTGCAGCAAATGAAGATGGGAAGAATGGAACCGCCCCCTGCCCCTATGCAAAATGTACAGCCGTGTGGAATTTGTGGTTATTTCAGCCATGGAGTTGATCAATGCAATAGAATGGGCGAGTTCACGCTGGAAGGGCAAGCTGAAGTCCACTCTGCGCAAGGATTGCAGAGCATACCTAACGTGCAGAGCAGACCAGACGGGCAGAGCAGACTGCAGTATAGGCAGAGCTATAACCAAGGCCAATAGAATTTCGCTGGTACCTGGAGAGGACAGCAGCCCTATACACCGCAGCCTAACTACTCCCAACAATACCCTCCAAGGTGTCAACAGCAAAGAAACTTTCAGCACAATCAATTCCAGAGTGCACAACAAATTCTAACGCAAAAACAGTCTCTGGAGGATACGTTGCAGGCTTTTATGGAGGTTAGCAAGCAGAGCATGGAGATAACGAAGTAGAATTTGGAATCTCAGTCTGCCACCATAAAAAGGCTTGAGACTACCGTGGGGCAACTGTCGGGCGCTCTGGACCAGCTACAGCAGCAGCAGAGCCAGACTCATCAGGTGCTAGCTCTGGCGATAATGCCAGAACAGACTAGGATGACAGCTCTGACTCGGCAGTCAGAGCAGAGAAAAGAGTCAGCTCTGACTCTGCAGCCAGAGTAGAGGAGAACATCAGAGCAGAGGAGAGAGTCAGCTCTGACTCGGCAGCCAGAGCAGAGGAGAAGGATGACAGAGCAGAGGAGAGCGCCAGAGTTGGTAAGGCCAGAGCAGTAACTTCACAAATCAAGTACGCCATATAACCCTGATAAACACTCATTTTGCATGGTTTTTATGGTTTATATTCTGTATTTTAAGTCGATTTTACACCCGTTTTATTATCGTTTGGAGTTTATTGACTATTATTTCATGATTTCACGGTCGGGTGTAGTTTTGACTGTTTGGATGCAGAAATGAGTGACATTGAAGCATGGAGTGTAAGGAACATGTTGAAGAGAAGCGTTATGAGAGAATCGAGCCCCAAAATCGAGAAAAGACGAAGATTCTGAAGTTGGGACGGAAAAGAAGGCATTTCGGCGGTCAAAGGTGTTGACCGCCGAATTTTGGCGATTTTATGAACAAAATCGGCGACCAACTCGGCGATCGCCGAGCAGGTCGCCGAAATCCCTGACTGAATTTTGGCAACGGAGGAAAAACGGCGGTCACCGATTTTAAGGGATTTTCAGGCGATTTTCGGCGACCGGTTCGGCGATCGCCGAACGGGTCGCCGAATTGGACGCATGTTTTTATTTCTTTCGCGTTTTTATGTTTTTCTTAGTTGTTTTCGATTTTTAAACTCTTGTTTTACCCTAAGACTATAAATAGGTCATCTTTTGACCTATCTAGGGTTCCCAACTTTTGTTTTTCCAGTTTATAGCTTTAGAATATTTTTGCTTTCTAGTTTTCAAGGTTTGGATCAAGATTGAAGATTCAAGCCTCTACAATCGTTCATATTCGGTTTTTATACAATTTGTTTTTACAATTACGTTATTTTTAATTATGTTTATGTTTGATTTTATTATGTCTGGCTAGTTCTTTTAATCTGAACCTAGGGTTTGTACATAGCTGATTAATTATGTGTTTTTGATTTATTGATATCAATTTACCTTCCAACTTATGATTTATGATTCCTGGTGCTTGATTTCTTGTGAATTATCTGATCAATAATTTACATGTTTAGCTGTTCAGTTTGAGTCTTGAATGTGATAATTGTTCAGCCGATTCAGGAATGCATGATATAGTGTTAGCCTTGAGTCTTGACTGTTAAGAAGTTGCTTTAATATTTTCGATAGGACTTTATAGTACTACAGGTTTTATTTGTTTTTATTTTTCTTTTCTAACTTTTAAAAGGTGTGTTTCTGTAGGTTGCGTATGAACACTAGATCCCACGGAAATCCTCTTTTTGAGCTGGACCTTGAAATCAACAAGACTTTGCGCGATCTTAAGAAGCAGAAGAATCAAAGTGAGACAGATACGATGGCTACTCCTGAGCAAATCCAAATTCGAGCTCTGCAAGAGCAGTTGAAGAAGCTGATTGATAAACAGGAGATGAGAGAGGTTCAGAAACAACCAGCCATCAATGAAGCGTTCATACCGCAGTATGTGTACCTGGAGCCCCCATGGGTAAACGTAAACAACTTTGAGCTGAAAACGGTTTTGATCACGATGGTCCAACAGAGCCAATATGGTGGACATGCGATCGAAGACCCTAATGCGCACTTGGCGCATTTCCTGGAGCTGTGTAGCACACTGAAGATGAATGGTGTCCCTGATGACATTATCCGTCTTCGTCTTTTTCCCTTCTCTCTGCGGGATAAGGCGAAGTCGTGGTATCATACGCTGCAGCTGGGAGAGAATATCATGTGGGAGGACTTAGCTCATGCGTTTCTACGCAAGTTTCATTCGCCTGGCCTTACATTGAAATTGAAGATGGACATCGTGTAGTTTCAACAGTACGAGGGAGAAAAGCTAGCGGAGACTTGGGAGCGGTATCAGGAGAAGCTCAGAAAGTGCCCAGGCTATGGATTTGATGAAGGCACGCTCGTGATAATGTTCTATAATGCCTGCGGGGAGCGTACAAGGATGCACATGGATACAGCTGCAGGTGGCTCTCTACTACAGAAAAGCAGTTATGAAGCATGGAACATTATTGATAGTATGGCTTCTACGAGCTACCAATGGCCATCTGAGCGAATACAATTGAAGAATGTTGCAGCTGCGTCCAGTTCTGATCCTATTGCAGCAATGGTTACTCAACAAGCAGCGATGGCTACACAGCTGGCAGAGCTGACTACAAAACTTGGTGAGTTGAATGTTGGACGTCCTGAGCAAGCTGTGATAGACCCATCAGGCATGGAAGATGTCAATTATGTGAATGGCAGAAACTATGGGAATTTCCAGCGAGGACAGCCAGGAATGTATGGCAGAAGTCAACAATTTCAGCAGGGTCAGCAGCAGTTCCAGCCAGGAGCACGCCCGCATCCTAATCTTTCTTACGGCAATCCGAACAATGCTTTGCAGCCTCCACCTGGGTTTTCTGTATCTAGCGGAGGAATTATAAATGAGCCGAAGAAGGGATCACTGGAGGATATGATGCAGTAGGTTTTAACAGAGGTGTCTAGCATGAAGACAACTGTTAATTCAAGGATGACTAATTTGGAGTCTCAAGTGGGTAATATTGGGAATAATTTTTCATCACTGTCGAAGCAAGTGCAGATTTTGGAGACTCAAGTTGGTCAGATTGCCAATCAAGCAGCTGCGCAGCACACCAGGAAAGTTTCCTAGCAACACTGAGATCAATCCTAGAAATAAGTGTAATGCGATTCATTTAAGGAGCGGGACTCAGTATCAGAATCATCCAGAGCTGCAGGATGGCAAGGAAAAAGGTGTAGAGATTGTTGAGGAGGATGACTTGGAGACGATTGTATGTGATTCATCGCCTACTTCTAAGGGGTCGAGTACTTCTGCTGTTAAGGAGCCCAATCCTACTTCTACGTTTCCCAGGCCAGAGTACAAGCCTGTAGCACCTTTCCCGAATCGCCTGGCAAAGCCAAAGATGGATGAGAAGTTAGCCAAGTTCATGGAGATGTTTTCAAAGCTTCACATCAACATTCCTTTACTTGATGCTTTGAGAGATATGCCAGGCTATGCCAAGTTCCTCAAAGACGCAGTCTCCAACAAGAAGAAGTTGGGGAAATATGAGACGATAAATCTTTCCGAGGAATGCAGTGCTGTGCTACAAAGAAAGCTACCATTGAAGCAAAAGGATCCTGGCAGCTTTACTATAGCTTGTGTGATTGGAGGGCAGAATTTCTCCCGCGTTCTTTGTGATCTAGGGGCAAGCATCAATTTGATGCCTCTCTCTATTTTCAATCGGTTGGAGATTGGAAATATCAAGCCTACCTCTATTGCATTGCAGATGGCAGATCGTTCCCTTACTTATCCCAAGGGAATTGTGGATGATGTTCTAGTGCAGGTGGAGCAGTTTATTTTTCCTGCAGATTTCGTAGTGTTGGACATGCCGGAGGACAAAAATACTCCATTGATCTTGGGGCGTCCGTTTCCTGCTACAGGCCGTGCGTTGATAGATGTGCAAGAGGAAGATCTGACTTTCCGCGTCAATGATGAAAAGATGACGTTGTCTATCTATGATGCGATGAAGAAGCTAGCTGAGCCACAAGTTGAGGATTGCAATTTAATTGATATTGTGGTGGATTTTCCTGCAGCTGTAGAGGATCCTTTGGAGGAGTGCATCACACAGTCATTATATCTTTATTCCGATCTTGATGAGGTGTGTGATAAGATCTTAGATTATATTGCAGAGCTGGAGGACGTAGAGAGCCATCCCATCGATCATGCGTCTTACATGGATATTCACAAACCTGTTGATGGGGGAAGCAAGTCGATAGAAAAGGGAGCTGATTTTCCTGCGCCAGCTGCAGCTGCAGCTGCACCCAAACTTGAGCTGAAATCGCTTCCTGAGCACTTGAGGTACCAATTTTTGGGTGAGAATGACACTTTTCCTGTTATTGTATCTGCTTATTTATCTCCGTTGGAGTTGGAGAAGTTGATGCGAGTTCTGAGGAAATACAAGTCTGCTATAGGATGGTCTATTTCTGACATCAAAGGAATTAGTCCATCTATTTGCATGCATCGTATTTTATTGGAGCAGGAATACAAGCCTAAGGTGCAGCCGCAGCGACGTTTGAATCCGGCTATGCAAGAAGTTGTAAGAAAGGAGGTGCTCAAGTGGTTGGATGCAGGAATCATATATGCCATCTCTGATAGTGAGTGGGTGAGCCCAACTCAAGTTGTCTCTAAGAAGGGAGGCATGAATGTGGTTAAGGATGAGAGAGATGAGCTTATAGCTACGAGGCTGGTCACAGGATGGCGCGTGTGCATTGATTATCGAGCTTTGAATGCAGCCACACGTAAGGATCACTTTCCATTGCCATTTATTGATCAGATGCTTGCTGTTTGGTAGGATATGAGTACTATTGTTTCTTGGATGGGTACTCGGGCTACAATCAGATTATGATAGCCCCGGAGGATCAGCATAAGACCGCTTTTACTTGTCCCTACGGCATCTTTGCCTTTAGGAGGATTTCTTTTGGTCTTTGCAATGCTCTTGCCATTTTTCAACGCTGCATGATGGCGATTTTCCATGGGCTGATTGAGAACATTATGGAGGTATTCATGGATGACGTTTCTGTTTCTGGCTCCTCCTTTGATAATTGTTTGGACAATCTTGCTCAAGTGTTGCAGCGTTGTGAGGAGACGGCACTCGTGCTCAATTGGGAAAAGTGCCACTTCATGGTTCGTGAGGGCATTGTTTTGGGGCATAAAGTTTCTGCCCAAGGTTTGGAGGTGGATCGTGCTAAGATCGTGGCCATTGAAAAGTTGCCGCCTCCTACTTCTGTGAAATCTGTGCGGAGCTTTCTTGGGCATGCAGGATTTTATAGGCGCTTCATCAAAGATTTCTCCAAGCTGTCCAAGCCACTCTGTGCTTTGCTAGAGAAGGATGTAAAGTTTGTCTTCACTGATGAGTGCCTCGTTTCCTTTGAGAAGTTGAAAGCTGCACTAACCTCTACGCCAGTGTTGATCACGCCGGATTGGAGTGCTCCCTTTGAGTTGATGTGCGATGCTAGCGATTGGGCCGTGGGAGCTGTGTTGGGGCAAAAGAGAGATAAATTGTTCAAGGTAATTTACTACACTAGTAAAACTTTGGATTCTGCGCAGATGAATTACACTACCACGGAGAAGGAGCTGCTAGCTGTGGTGTATGCCTTTGATAAGTTCCGTTCTTATTTGATTGGAACTCATTCAACTGTCTACACTGATCATGCCGCCATCCGCTACTTGTTCACGAAGAAGGATCCAAGCCCCACTTGATTCGTTGGATCTTATTGCTGCAAGAGTTTGATATGGAGATCCGAGATCGAAAGGGATGTGAGAACGTGGTAGCTGACCACTTGTCTCGATTGGAGAATCCGATCGAGGGGGATGATCCGAAGATGGCCATCAATGAGTCTTTTCCCGATGAGCAGATTTGGGCGGTGCTATTTAAGGATCCTTGGTATGCAGATTATAGCAATTACTTGGTTATTGGAGTTCTTCCCGAGGGGATGTCTCACTATCAAAAGAAGAAGTTCCTCCATGATGTCAAGTTTTATTATTGGGAGGATCCTTACCTATACCGGAGGTGCGCCGATGGCTTTATGAAGGAATATTAAATTGAATTAATACTCGATTGCCCGATGATCGTTTCTTGGATTATTATTAATTCATCATACAACGATTAATTCCTAACATGCTCCTATGAATTTAACAGCTGCACTTAGGTGTTAGGAAATACTTACTTGAGAATTGGATGCACAGATGATTGACGATCGCGTTGAATGATTCAGACTCCAGCTCTGATCTTCTCGACTGTATCCCGCTCAATTCCCAACGTTGGATGGACAACGAGCTATGAGAACTCCCAAGACAGAATGGCACCTCACGATTTTCTGCGCCTCCCTCTGCTCTCAAACCCTAATATTTTATCAGTGTATTTTCCTGAGAGCTGACAGCTGTATTAATAATACAGAAAAGAGGGAGGAGGCGCCACATTACTGAGAGGGCCGAAAATTACTGTCTTCTAGGGCTTGGAGACATTGGGCCAGCCCAGGGACCAGATACAAGGAATAAAGATGGGCCTCAAATAAATTAATTTATCCATGGTCAGCCCAGACCATAATTAATTTATAAATATCAGTTCATTCCACTAGAGAACCGATACTGACTTACCCCTTTATTGCCGGTGATGAGTCGGGGCTTGTATTTAGACTTATTAAATCTCCGTATTTAAAATATCCGACATCCATTAATTAATTAGAGCTCTGACAGCTTAAATTAATTAATCTCTTAATAATTCCTTAAGCAGTACCACTCAATCTTTATTATTACGCTTGAACTTAATCAACCTGCAGGGTTTAGCGTAATAAACCTTATTGAGCTCCTTAAGGGGATGTCATTATCCTATACCGGATACGGGTACTAATACAGATAATCAAATATCATATATTAACCGCTATCACCCAAGATACAGAGTACTCGAGTTAGTATTTAACTCTCGCCCATAGTAAGTCAAAGTGATATACGAATTAACATATATATCTGAATACTTATTAGTATTAAGATTTATGAGTCACCGAGATCTTGATTCTTCACTTAAGTCAGATAGAAGAATACATCTCAACTGTTGGTCCTATCAATACGTAATGACGTACCAGTATAGACAAGTAGCCAAGACAAACTACTTCCATCTATACTGCAGCCTAAACCAATAACTTGTCCTAGAGTTATTTCGGCTGTGATCATATTATATCTCTTAAGGTTATTCCAATTATATGGTCTTCTGTGATCTACAACACACCATATAATCTACTTATACAGAGATAAAGAACATACATATGCAATCATGAACACAATCAGATAGGAGATAAGAATAGTGAATAACAGGAATCATTGTATACAAGCATAAAGTTCTTGCTTTCAGTATACAAATCCAACAATCTCCCACTTATAGTAAAGCAAAACTTTTAGTATACAATGTGTCTAAATACTAGCTATTACAAGACTTCACTTCATCTCTCCCACTTATACTGAAAGTTTTTCTCTAAGTGGGTGGCATCAACCGCAATCCCATCCCTCGAGCATGCTTCTCATAGGTCTTTTGCGGTAAGCTTTTCGTGAAAGGATCAGCTAGGTTCTCCAATGTATCAATCTTTTCTACTAGCACATCTCCTCTGTTTACGATTTCTCGTATGATGTGGTACTTTCTCTCTATGTGTTTTGACGCCTTGTGGCTCCTGGGTTCCTTAGAATTTGCCACTGCACCCGAGTTATCACAATAAATTATGATACTCTTAGGCAAATTAGGGACCACTCCTAGATCCAAGAGGTAGTTCCGGAACCATACAGCCTCCTTAGCAGCTTCCGAAGCAGCTACATACTCGGCTTCCATGGTGGAGTCTGCAATGCACTTCTACTTTGCACTCCGCCATGATACGGCTCCACCTCCCAAGGTAAACACATAACCAGAGGTAGATCTCTTCTCATCCCGGTCAGCCTGGAAATCCGAATCGGTGTAACCCAAAGGAAATAGACTGTCTGACTGGTAAACTAGCCTATAATCTCGAGTCCGTTTCAGGTACTTGAGAATATGCTTTACCGCAGTCCAGTGTCCTGGTCCAGGGTTCGACTGATATCTTGCAACCATGCCAACGACATAGCAAATATCAGGTCTCGTGCATAGCATCGCATACATGAGGCTACCTACGGCGGAAGCATAGGGTATCTTCCTCATCTCCTCAACCTCACTAGGCGTCTTAGGACACATGTCCTTAGACAGAGGAATGCCATGTCTAAAAGGTAGCAAGCCTTTCTTGGCATTTTGCATGCTAAAACGAGCAATCACAGTATCAATGTAAGACGCTTGAGATAAGCTCAACATCCTTTTCTGGCGATCACGAACGACCTTGATCCCCAGGATGTACGCTGCATCTCCTAAGTCTTTCATTTGAAACTGTTCGGATAACCATTTCTTTATGTCCGATAATAGCTCAACATTGTTGCCAATGAGGAGGATATCATCTACATAAAGTGCAAGGAAAACCACGTCACCATTGGCATCTAAACGGTACACGCAACTTTCGTTCTCACAACGAGTAAATCCGTAGGATTTAATGACCTCGTCAAAATGTTTGTTCCATGACCTCGAAGCTTGCTTAAGTCCATAAATGGACTTCTTAAGCTTCCACACAAGATGCTCTTCGCCCTTCTTCACAAACCCTTCAGGTTGCTGCATATAGATGTCCCTTCCTTCTTCAAGGAAACCGTTTAGGAAAGCGGTCTTGACATCCATTTGCCAAATCTCAAGGTTCATGTGGGCTGCTATGGCAAGGAGTATTCGGATAGACTTGAGCATGGCAACCGGCGAGAAGGTCTCATCATAATCTATACCCTGTTCCTGGGTATAACCTTTCGCCACCAGTCTAGCTTTAAAAGCTGCGACTTCGCCATCCGAATCTCTCTTTCTCTTGTATACCCACCTACTACCTATAGCTAAGAAGCCATCTGGTAGTTCGGTCTTCTCGTATACATCCATAGCACCCATGGATTCTATTTCAGAAACCATGGCCTCGTACCAAGAATCTGCATCTTGATCTTTCATCGCTTGTCTAAAGTTGTCAGGGTCGATATCCTTTTGTTCATCAACAGGGAGAAAATCCGAAGATTCTCCCAAGAACATAAATCGATCGGGTTGAACTACAACCCTCCCACTACGACGAAGCGGTGGTGGTACAGTTGTGACAATGGTTTGTGCAGTGTCTTGTGGTGCATTCACTTGCACACTTGGCTGGGGTGATGGAATCGCCTGTCCATTGCCTTCGATTTCTTGAAGGACAATCTCGGACTTAGACTTGTGATTACTTTCATAATCGTGTTCCAAGAATCGTGCGTTGGTGCTAACAACCACTTTCTGATCCTTTGGATTATAAAAGTAACCACCTTTCGTTTCCTTAGGGTATCCTATAAACAGCATTAGTTCGCATCTCGGCTCCAATTTCCTCGCTTCCTTGTCTAGCACGTATGCAGGACAACCCCATATCTTTATATGATTCAAGCTGGGCTTACGCCCTGACCATAACTCAATAGGAGTTTTAGGAACCGATTTGGACGGTACCCGATTCAGCAAATAAACCGCTGTTTCCAAGGCATATCCCCAAAACGAAATAGGCAATGATGCATAGCTCATCATAGATCGTACCATTTCCATAAGAGTCCTGTTTCTTCTCTCTGCTACACCGTTCTGTTGGGGAGTACCCGGTGCAGTCAATTGGGATGTAATCCCAAGATCTGACAAGTATTGCAGAAACTCGTTCCCGAGGTATTCGCCACCGCGATCAGACCGCAATGACTTGATAGATTTACCCGTTCTCTTCTCCACTTCCGCCTTGAATTCTTTGAATTTCTCAAAGCATTCAGACTTGCGTTGAAGTAGGTAAATATACCCATATCTTGAGTAATCGTCAATGAAAGTAACGAAGTACTCATACCCTCCACGAGCTCTAGTGGACATTGGTCCACACAAGTCAGAGTGAACCAATTCTAACACATCCGAGGCCCTATTCCCCTTTGCCTTAAAAGGCCTTGCCGTCATCTTTCCCTCTATACAGGATTCGCAGGTTCTAAATGGCACAGCTTGAAAATCTTTCAAGATTCCATTTGAAACGAGCCTTTGGATCCTATTTAGATTGATGTGGCCTAATCTTAGGTGCCAAGTATGTGTATATTGTTCATGAGAATAATATTTTCTCTTATTTGGATTTGGAAGAATTTGTGATGTAGATGCAACATGGACAGAGTTATTCATTGGACATGTAATAGTATAGAGAGAGTTGTTCAAAATTCCAGAACAAATAATCTTGTTATCTCTCATGATAGAGACACCCCCATCAAAAGTAACAGAATATCCATTCAAAAACAACTTTGAAACAGAAAATATGTTCCGCCGAAACTCCGGCACATATAAAATATCTCTCAAAACTAAAATGTCATCACCAAAACATAAAGATAAATCTCCAATAGCAACAGCTACGACCTTCGACGCATTGCCCATGGAGATGGTGATCTCATCACTTGCCAGCTCCCTTGTTGGGTTGAACCCCTGCAAGGTGTAACAAACATGGTCAGTTGCCCCCGTATCCACTACCCACGAATGAGTAGAAAACGAAGCTAAACATGTTTCTGTTACTAAAACTTGTGACGTACCTTGTCCCTTTGCCTTGAGCACTGGACAATCTTTCTTCCAATGCCCAACCTTGCCGCACTTGAAGCACTTTCCCTTGGCTGTCGGCTTGTTCACGCCGCCGCTAGGGCCATCAACTTTGGCTTTACCGCTCCCACTAGCCTCATGGTCATGCTTGCCCTTTGGACCTTTCCACTTCTTTTTCCCGCCTTTCGACGAAGAAGTAGATCCCTTGGCAGCAACAAGGACCTCTTTCCCATTTCGCGTGCCCATGACCCCCTCTGCCGAAACTAGAGCATTCAATAACTCATTAAGAGTATAGTTGGCCTTGCTCATAACGACATTGAGACGGAAATGCTCAAAAGTCTTGGGGAGAGTATTGAGGATGATATCGACCTTGGCTTCGCCTTCGATACCCCCTCCTAGCAGATCAAGCCTGTCAAACAGATTTGTCATATGCATGACATGATCGTGCACCGAGCTGCCCTCGCTCATTTTACAAGATAAGATTTCTCTCATCAAGTTAAAACGAGCAGACCTCTCGGACTCCCCATAAACCTCGCTGAGGTTTAACATGATGGTCGCTGCGTCATCCATGACCTGATGCTGGAGTTGCAAATTTTGCGACATAGTCATCATAATATAGCACTTGGCCATATTATTCGACTTGTGCCACCTTTTATGCGCCTCACGTTCCGCATCAGTCGACTCATCAGTTAAGGCCGCGGGACGTGGAGTGGTAAGCACAAAACTGTGCTCATCAGCGTCAAGTATATACATAATATGGCGTTTCCATTCAGTGTAATTTGGACCGGTGAGAGGATTGTTTGCTAGAATGTTAATAATCGGAGACATAGACATATCTGAAAGTAAACAAATAAACATGTAAGAACATGAAAAACATATAATTCGTAACAATAATATTGTAACCTTTTGATAAAACAATATTAATGAAACCTCCAACGGCTCAAAGAATCCCATGTGCAAGCCACGTTGGGTGGACGTTTACACATGAACTCCTCAACCAGACTATTTACCTAGTCATTTAATTTCCATCCATGTCAACTTAACCTTTCGACAAAGGAAATTAATAGTTGGCACCTTAACTAGACCATATCATCATCAAGAAGGGACTCCTTTGGGAGTTGTACATTGTACTTGATATGATATCTAAGCAATGACCACATTTTAACCTTGAAAATTAAATTCTCGAAATTAGCATACTCACTAGGACCATGCCGCTTTCAATTTAATTTTCTTGGTTATCTTATTTAAATCCATTCTCCAAAGTACTTGTGAAAATTACACAAGTAAGCCACGTTGGGTGGACGTTTACTGCATAACTCCCACTACTTTAATGGTTTAAATATTTTTTATAGAAACCTCTTCTGACAAACTTATGAAAAACAAATATGAAGTAAGCCACGTTGGGTGGACGTTTACTCATATTGCTAATCACTTTGTCTAGAGACCGCATGTGGAGGTCTAAAATAATTTTTAATTACCATAAAAATTATTGAACTGCTTAGTCTTTTTCTTTCAAAAGGTTTGTTATGCTCAAGCACATAAACCTAAACATGCTTCTCTAGAACGCAACATGTAAATCATGCTCGCAGAATTCTAAAACATGCTTAAGAAAACGGCAAACCTACTAACATGCTCGTCTAAGCGCAATTAATAAACAAATATTAACAAGCAAAGACGTGCAAAAAGGCAGGTAAAGAGCATAAGGGATTAACAACCACGACATGCAAAGAACAGTAATAAAAGAATTAAAATTCTTCGTGACCCATTCGTGGAAACCCAACATCTATTCTATTACAAAATAAAATAGAAAAACAAGCCCAAAAACTGAAGATAAAACTCGGCCCGAACACATGGGCCCGTCAAGCTAGGGTTTGGGCCCCCTAGGGTTTGAAACGCAGCCACCTAGGGTTTGGAACCCTAGGCGCCGCCGCCTCTCTGCACAGCCGCCCCGGCGCGCGCGGCAGACCGGCGTATGCCGCACCAGCAGCCCGTCGAGCGAGCAGCCCAGCGGCAGCAGCCTCTGCGCGGCACCGGGCGAACAGCAACAGTCGGCAGCAGCCTCCGCGCGCCTCCAGCGCGCGCACAGCGGCAACAGCCTCTGGCCCTCGGCGATCTCGGCGGCAGCTGCTCCAGCGGACGTCAACAGCAGCGGCAGCAGCGGCAGCGCGCCGCCCGCCGGGCGCGCAGCGCGCAGAGCGCGCAGACGCAGCCCCGGGCGCGCACCGCCCCTGCCCGCTGCTTCCAGCCGTTCGCCCAGCCCTAGCCGAGCCCGCCATGGTCTGCCTCGCCACGGTCTCGCACGCAGCAGCAACAGCCTTCGGCATCCGCGGCACCCGGCGCTGCTCGGCAGCCCGACCAGGCGCGCGCGGCACAGCGCGCAAGCGCTCGTGCGCACGCGGCCCTCGGCGCCGGCAGCCCGTGTCGCGCCGTGCTGTCCCGTCGTCCTCCCACCAAACATCGTCCCTCGTTGTTGATTCGTCGTCATCCTCGTTTCGTTCTTCAATTTTACAGATTTACAACGGAAAAAACAAATACAATTGAAATCCTAATCTAACCACGGATTTTCTCGTGGTGAAAAACGATTACAACGTCAAACGACGTATCCCACGAATCAACGAATCACGAAGAACAACAGCAGTTAAAAACAACGCATATTATTAATCGTACACAAATTAATAATAGAGCCAAGAAATTAATCCTGGGCTCTGATACCAATTGAAGGAATATTAAATTGAATTAATACTCGATTGCCCGATGATCGTTTCTTGGATTATTATTAATTCATCATACAACGATTAATTCCTAACATGCTCCTATGAATTTAACAGCTGCACTTAGGTGTTAGGAAATACTTACTTGAGAATTGGATGCACAGATGATTGACGATCGCGTTGAATGATTCAGACTCCAGCTCTGATCTTCTCGACTGTATCCCGCTCAATTCCCAACGTTGGATGGACAACGAGCTATGAGAACTCCCAAGACAGAATGGCACCTCACGATTTTCTGCGCCTCCCTCTGCTCTCAAACCCTAATATTTTATCAGTGTATTTTCCTGAGAGCTGACAGCTGTATTAATAATACAGAAAAGAGGGAGGAGGCGCCACATTACTGAGAGGGCCGAAAATTACTGTCTTCTAGGGCTTGGAGACATTGGGCCAGCCCAGGGACCAGATACAAGGAATAAAGATGGGCCTCAAATAAATTAATTTATCCATGGTCAGCCCAGACCATAATTAATTTATAAATATCAGTTCATTCCACTAGAGAACCGATACTGACTTACCCCTTTATTGCCGGTGATGAGTCGGGGCTTGTATTTAGACTTATTAAATCTCCGTATTTAAAATATCCGACATCCATTAATTAATTAGAGCTCTGACAGCTTAAATTAATTAATCTCTTAATAATTCCTTAAGCAGTACCACTCAATCTTTATTATTACGCTTGAACTTAATCAACCTGCAGGGTTTAGCGTAATAAACCTTATTGAGCTCCTTAAGGGGATGTCATTATCCTATACCGGATACGGGTACTAATACAGATAATCAAATATCATATATTAACCGCTATCACCCAAGATACAGAGTACTCGAGTTAGTATTTAACTCTCGCCCATAGTAAGTCAAAGTGATATACGAATTAACATATATATCTGAATACTTATTAGTATTAAGATTTATGAGTCACCGAGATCTTGATTCTTCACTTAAGTCAGATAGAAGAATACATCTCAACTGTTGGTCCTATCAATACGTAATGACGTACCAGTATAGACAAGTAGCCAAGACAAACTACTTCCATCTATACTGCAGCCTAAACCAATAACTTGTCCTAGAGTTATTTCGGCTGTGATCATATTATATCTCTTAAGGTTATTCCAATTATATGGTCTTCTGTGATCTACAACACACCATATAATCTACTTATACAGAGATAAAGAACATACATATGCAATCATGAACACAATCAGATAGGAGATAAGAATAGTGAATAACAGGAATCATTGTATACAAGCATAAAGTTCTTGCTTTCAGTATACAAATCCAACACTTTATTCGGCGATGTGTTAGGGAGCATGAATGGCCGAAGATCATTGAGGAGTGCCATAGGTCACCTAGTGGAGGTCACTTTGCTGCCAACCGCACTGCCATGAAGGTAAATCATAGTGGATTTTATTGGCCTTCAATTTTCGCAGATTGCCATGCTTTCGTGAAGTCTTGTGATCGATGCCAGCGCATGGGCAACATTACCAAGCGGGATGAGATGTCACAGAATATCATTGTCGAGGTAGAGCTATTTGATGTTTGGGAAATTGACTTCATGGGTCCTTTCCCTCCTTCATGTGGTTTTTCCTATATATTGCTTGCGGTGGAGTATGTGTCTAGATGGGTGGAGGCGATCCCAACTGTCACCAATGATTCAAAGGTAGTCATTAAATTCTTGCAAAAGAATATTTTGACTCAATTCGGAGCACCGAGAGCGTTGCTTAGTGATGGGGGTTCGCACTTCAACAACAAGTTGCTAGCAAGCGTTTTGGCAAAGTATGGAGTAAAGCACAAGGTGACGACTCCATATCATCCTCAAGCTAATGGGCAAGTAGAGTTGGCAAATCGAGAGATCAAGCAGATTTTGGAGAAGAGCGTCGCCAACAAGAAAGATTGGGCAAAGCACTTAGATGATGCTCTTTGGGCGTATCGCACTGCCTACAAGACTCCAATTGGTATGTCTCCCTATCAACTTGTTTTTGGCAAATCCTGTCATTTACCTGTTGAGATTGAGCACAAGGCATATTGGGCGACGAGGAGAATCAATTTGGAGTTCAAGGAGGCCGGTCATACAAGGCGAGATATGTTGACGGAGTTGGATAAGTGGAGGAATGAAGCTTACGAGAGTTCTCGTATCTACAAGGAAAGGGCGAAGAAGTTCCATGATTTGAGCATCCGCACAAAGGAATTCAAGCGGGGACATGAGGTACTCTTGTATAAGTCTAAGCTTCGACTATTTCCTGGCAAGCTGCAGTCTAGATGGAGAGGTCCATATGTGGTTCACAAGAGCAATTGGAATGGGACTTATGAGTTGCTTGCATCGAATGGGTCCACTTTCACTGTTAATGGCCATCGCCTCAAACCGTACTTCAAAGCAGAGTTGGACCGCGACGTGGAAGTGGTCAATTTCGTTGATCCGTGATTGGAGGTATCGTCAAGCTATAGACGTTAATTTTAGCACTTGTTGGGAGGTAACCCAATTTTACTTGCTTTGTTAGTTTTTGCTTGTTTTTCCTTCTTTTCGTTTGTCGTTGTTTTCTTATCGTTTTTTCCTTGTTAGTTTAGGTTCGTTTTTTATGTTGTTTTTCCTAGTGTTTTTCGTTTTTGCAGTATAAAAAAAAGTGAAAAAATTCAAAATCGGCGACTGTTTAGCCCTATTTTGTGATGAATCTCTGGGTGTTTACGTGTTATATTGACTTTTATTTTGGTCTCTTTCACTTAAGAGTTGAATGATTTGAGCTTTTGTGCTAATTTTGTTGTCTCAGGATTTTGTGCTCACATTGATTGATATGTGAACAAAATTAAAGTCAGAATTTAGTTGAATGGTCTGATGAAGAATCAAAGTTTGTCTCGATACGAGTTCGTAGGCGAAAACGGATCTAAAATCCGACTTGAAACGAGGGAGAACGGACCAAAACAAAAACGCCGCGCGCACGGCGCCCGCCTAGCCTCGCCGCTCGCCTACTTTGGATTTACGAAAGGGGTAGTAGGCGGCCGCCTACTTCTCTAGGCCACCGCCTACTTCTAGGCCACCGCCTTCTCTAGGCCACCGCCTACTTCTAGGCCACCGCCTTCTCTAGGCGGCCGCCTACTGCGTGATCTGGCAGTTACGAATTTTTTAGTTTAAAACCCATCTCTAGGGTTTCACTTTATACTCTCGAACCCAGCAGCCTCCAAGGGCGATTTCCACATTTTTCCTTGGGTTTTTAGAGTTTCAAATCAATTACTTTCGATTGTGGATTCATTGGATTGCTTTGGATGTCAATTAACACTTCATCGGATTGGTTTTCCTTGGATTGCTATGTTTTGTAAGAACTCCCTTTGATTCTCTTTGTTTATGAATCCCTTGGTTATTTGAGTTTTAGTTTCTTGTCTTTGATGAATATGATGATTGAAGATCATTGTTGTTGATGCTATATTTTCTTGGTTATATGAATCTTTTGGTTAATTAAGTTTTGTGTTTTATGCTTTGATGAATGTGATGATTGGAGATTAAGATTTTCTTTGCATTCGAATCTTATGCTTGATTTAGTTTCTTGCCTAGGTAGTTATTAATCTTTGATGTTTACAAGTTTATGATCGTTTGGTTTAGTGTTGGAGTTGGAAACTCTTGTTGATTTCGTTAATGTTCAAATACCATGTTCTAGTTAGTTCGTCGTTGAGTTGCTTGCGGAATTCTCTTGGATTGTGTGTGTTTGCTTAACATTCATTTGATTAAATGTTAATATGTTATTTCGCCTAGATAATCGTTGTTTATGGTGTTGAATTGATGATTGCTTTCTAGATTGCTAGTTTAGAACCTTAGCTTTGTTTTCCTTCTTGCGTTCTTATTGGCTTCCTATCTTTTGCCTAGTTAACTTTATATGCTTTATTTTAATTACGCATTAGTTAATCGGAGAGAAAGTGTCAGACCCAATTACCCGATTAGAGTGTTTAGATTTCTTTTAAGTTTCTTGTGAGCAATACGATTAGAGCCCTGCTAAGTCTTCCTTGTGAGACGACTTGAGTCACCTTACCACCCTAGGACGACCTCGTATAAATTCGAGTCCATCCGTTAGGTGTTTTTGGATGAGTCAAATTTTGGCGCCGTTGCCGGGGAAGGCTTTAGGCATTTGATTGTGTTGCATTGTTTTCCGTGTTTATTTTTGTTTATTTCTTTTGACTCGGTTATTTTCTCCCTCCGGTGCGTTTGATTTGTTTGTTCGTGTTGTGTATGCAAGAACGTAGAAGCTTGAAGAGAAAGCTTGCACCTTACTACGACAACATTCATCGACCTCGGGAGGTTCTTTCAAGCCTGGAGAAGGAGTCCGAGTCCAGTTCGAGAAGTTTTGTGGAATCACAGTTTCAAGAGAAAAACTGTGAAGAGAGAATTGCTTCCGATCCCATCCTGGAAGCCGTGGAGGAGACGCCTTCAGTGCATTCTGAAGAAGAAAAAGAAGAAGCTCGGCCTAATCCTGACCAAGAAGCAATGGCGGAGCAGAATGTCCAGTACATGGGAGATTTTTCCAGGCCAGTTATTGGGACCACTAGCACTTCTGCGATAGTGCTTCCCACGGCGGTCCGGAATTATAATCTGAAGCCCAATGATTCAAACCTGTTGCCGCTCTTTTATGGGATGCCCAGTGAGGACGCCTTGCAGTTCATCCGTGATTTCTGCACCCAAGTGCAGACCTTCCCACTGCTGGAACTCACCGAGGATCAGTTGAGACTCAAGTGCTTACCCTACGCACTCAAGGACCGGGCGAGAACGTGGTTGCTGTCCCTACCGCCGAACTCCATCACTACATGGGGAGAGGCGTGTGAGAAGTTCATGCTCAAGTACTACCCTAATCACAAGACTCAAGAGATTAGGAGCCAAATAATGAACTTCATGCAAGGAGCTGACGAGCCTTTCCACGAGGCTTGGGAGAGATTCCAAGAGATCCTCCGCCAGTGCCCGCAGCACCAGCTTGCACCCGTCATGTTGATGCAGTTCTTCTATGACGGATTGATCCAGACGGCACAGTTTATGGTGGACAGTACAGCAGGGGGCAACATTGCCCGGAAGACAGCTGATGAGCTCAAAGGGATTTTCGAAACACTTGCCGCGAGTTCTCAACAGAAATCAGTTAGAGGAAGGAGGGTTGAAGCCAATGCAGTAGCTCCCAACAATGAGCTTCAGAAGCAAGTAGCGGACCTGATGAGGCAAGTACAACACCTCACGATGAACCAGGTGAAGGCTCCACTAGTTCATGCGCCACCAGCAGAAGGATGTGGCATATGTGGCGATTTTGGTCATGGAACCAACGCGTGCCATCGCATGGGGGAATGCACACCTGAAGGAGAAGCAGAGGTCTATGCTGCTCAGAGCTATCCGGGGAGGCCTCAATTTGAACAGAGGCCCGTGTTTAATCAAGGGCAACAAAATTCCAACTCGGGTTGGAGAGCTCAGCAGCAGAACTACACTCAAGCTTATCAGCAACAGCAGCCCCCGCAGTATCAGCAGTATCAACAGTTTCCTATACAACAAGGGAATTTTCAGCAGCAGCAGCAGCAGCAATACCAGAATGCTCCCCAACAGTTTCAGAAGCAAGCTCAACCACAGAAGCCGTCTCTCGAGGACACCATGCAGTCTTTCATGGAGATGACCAAACAGAACATGGAGTCTCAGAGTGCTACCATCAAGCGTCTCGAGACTACAGTTGGGCAACTTACAGGAGCCCTGAATCAGCTGCAGCAAGAACAGCCGACCGGAAAGTTCCCAAACCAGGACAAACAGCCGCATCAAGCTCATGCCGTTGAGGTAGTCAAGGACAAGGCCCCAATAACCATGGGGAGATGGAGAAGCAAAACTGTGCAGGCAATCAAGGCTACCCAATGCCCCAGTGAGCCACTGCCACCCGTCACTGTTGCACTAGACCAACCACCACCCAAGCAAGGAGATCCAGGTAGCTTTATTTTTGATATTAGCTTAGGTGGGGTTGAAAAGGTTTTGGGAATGCTTGATTTGGGCGCGGCAGTCAATTTGATGCCGCTTGATATTTTTGAGAGGTTGGGAAATAAAGAGCTGAAATGCACGAACATTAAGATAGAGCTAGCTGACGGCTCCATTAGCAGCCCACGAGGCCTTGTTGAGGATGTTGAGGTGGTCGTGAGGGGGATTAGTGTTTTCACTGATTTTGTTGTACTTGATGAGGAAAAAGGGATTAGAGGCGAGAATGGGCATCTCCTGCTACTTGGCCGACCCTTTATGGCTACCACCCGTACTCGCATCGATGTGGGTACGGGAACTGTAAGTATGGTAGGGGCGGGTAGAGCGGTAACATTCTCTGTTTTTGATCAAAAACCTACTACCCCCACTCGCTTAATTCAAACCTGCTCTTATGTTGAAGCATTTGATGCTTTGGATGAGAACTATATTGTGCAGGAATTCCTTAATCAGCTGCAGGAGGAGGACGAGATCGTGGAGGAATTCTTTGCTAACCTGCAGGATGAGGCTGACATTGAGCAGGAATCTCTGGATAAGCTGCACGAGGAATATGACATAGAGCAAGGCTTCCTGTCTGCCTTGCCACTGGAAGAGAAGCTCGATGAGGTTGTGTCACTCAATCTCCTTGGATGGGTGGATAGAGGAGCATCTCATGATATGAGCATGGAAAGCTCATTTGGAGGACCCGCAGCTGCAATTCAAAAAGATGTGTTTACAAGGGCGCTAAGGCAGCTGGAGCTCCAATCGGATTTTGGTTAAGGGACCTTCTTAGTCGGGCTGGCGACTTAAAAACTAGCGCTGCATGGGAGGCAACCCATGTTTTCTTGCTTTTTCTGGTTTCATTTTTCTGTCGTTTTGTTTGTGTTGTGTTTTGTTGCATCTGTTGTTTGGTGCAGGTTGTTGCGTTGGAGACTGCTTGTTCTTTGGATGAGAGAGAGGCAAACATCGTGGGACACTACAGACTCACCACTGGATCGGTATTTAGGGAAGTTTCCTCCTTCACCCCTCTTTTTGTTTGCACTGAGGACAGTGCCGGAGTTTAAGTGTGGGGGGGGGGTGTTTGTTGGTAGTTGTGATCCTATGGGTGCCTTTTTGTTGTGTTTTTGGGCTTTCTTGTGTGGGGCAAATGGTCTCCTTTATCTTGATTGTTGTTTGGCTTCAAGTAATAATGCACACTTTGATGATTTGTTCACAAGTAAATTTCATGCTTTGTGTTGGCTTGGTTGCTATCTTTGTCTCTCAGGCTATGCATATTCCTCTCTTGATGTAAGTTGTTTAATGTTTTGGATGCAACACCCTTATGAGCTATTCTTGACGTGATTTGTCCGGTAGATGCTAGAGGGAGTGTTTTCATTGTGATAGCCTACGATCTTATCCCTTGAGTTTGAATGTTGGTTTGTTGTGAAGTTTTCTATAGCTCTGGGTCTCTGCTCCTCTGACGGTAGTGTTATGAGCATGGAAAACCACGTGAGAACATTTTGGATTACCTCCAAAAGTGTTGATCTCACGAAAGTTGGCCCATCTATTGAGAATGGAATAACATCACCTTTAAAAGAAAGATGTATAAATTTTTTTTTTTGGTTTGATTGTTTATCATCTTCAAGGAAAATGGGATTTGATTATAAAGGCAATCACATTAGGGAATTCACCTCTAGCGGAGAATTGGGTCTGATCGGATTGAATTGTATCATGTGGTTGTTGCTTCTTAAAATCTTAACAATGAACATCTCGTGAGGAATGTGAATGGCTAAGAGACTTAGATTGGTTGGAGATGTGAATGGTGAGGAAGTTTTCTTGTGAACTATCTTTTGGTGTCGTGACTTTGCTTGAGGACAAGCAAAGGATCAAGTGTGGGGGGGTTGTTTAGCCCTATTTTGTGATGAATCTCTGGGTGTTTACGTGTTATATTGACTTTTATTTTGGTCTCTTTCACTTAAGAGTTGAATGATTTGAGCTTTTGTGCTAATTTTGTTGTCTCAGGATTTTGTGCTCACATTGATTGATATGTGAACAAAATTAAAGTCAGAATTTAGTTGAATGGTCTGATGAAGAATCAAAGTTTGTCTCGATACGAGTTCGTAGGCGAAAACGGATCTAAAATCCGACTTGAAACGAGGGAGAACGGACCAAAACAAAAACGCCGCGCGCACGGCGCCCGCCTAGCCTCGCCGCTCGCCTACTTTGGATTTACGAAAGGGGTAGTAGGCGGCCGCCTACTTCTCTAGGCCACCGCCTACTTCTAGGCCACCGCCTTCTCTAGGCCACCGCCTACTTCTAGGCCACCGCCTTCTCTAGGCGGCCGCCTACTGCGTGATCTGGCAGTTACGAATTTTTTAGTTTAAAACCCATCTCTAGGGTTTCACTTTATACTCTCGAACCCAGCAGCCTCCAAGGGCGATTTCCACATTTTTCCTTGGGTTTTTAGAGTTTCAAATCAATTACTTTCGATTGTGGATTCATTGGATTGCTTTGGATGTCAATTAACACTTCATCGGATTGGTTTTCCTTGGATTGCTATGTTTTGTAAGAACTCCCTTTGATTCTCTTTGTTTATGAATCCCTTGGTTATTTGAGTTTTAGTTTCTTGTCTTTGATGAATATGATGATTGAAGATCATTGTTGTTGATGCTATATTTTCTTGGTTATATGAATCTTTTGGTTAATTAAGTTTTGTGTTTTATGCTTTGATGAATGTGATGATTGGAGATTAAGATTTTCTTTGCATTCGAATCTTATGCTTGATTTAGTTTCTTGCCTAGGTAGTTATTAATCTTTGATGTTTACAAGTTTATGATCGTTTGGTTTAGTGTTGGAGTTGGAAACTCTTGTTGATTTCGTTAATGTTCAAATACCATGTTCTAGTTAGTTCGTCGTTGAGTTGCTTGCGGAATTCTCTTGGATTGTGTGTGTTTGCTTAACATTCATTTGATTAAATGTTAATATGTTATTTCGCCTAGATAATCGTTGTTTATGGTGTTGAATTGATGATTGCTTTCTAGATTGCTAGTTTAGAACCTTAGCTTTGTTTTCCTTCTTGCGTTCTTATTGGCTTCCTATCTTTTGCCTAGTTAACTTTATATGCTTTATTTTAATTACGCATTAGTTAATCGGAGAGAAAGTGTCAGACCCAATTACCCGATTAGAGTGTTTAGATTTCTTTTAAGTTTCTTGTGAGCAATACGATTAGAGCCCTGCTAAGTCTTCCTTGTGAGACGACTTGAGTCACCTTACCACCCTAGGACGACCTCGTATAAATTCGAGTCCATCCGTTAGGTGTTTTTGGATGAGTCAGCGACCTACCTCGTAATTCGGCGACCTAGCTCGAAATTCGGCGACCACCTCGGCGATCGCCGAGTGGGTCGCCGAAATCCCTGAAATCGATTTACACCTGTAGCTGGAAATTCGGCGATCGCCGAATTTGTGAAGGAAATCGCCGAAATTCGGCGACCAACTCGGCGATCGCCGAGTGGGTCGCCGAGTTGCTCGGGTAAGTGTTAAATCGCGATTTTTACTCCACTTTTCATATCCTACACCTAAAACACACACTCAGCACATATAGTAGTGAAATTTTCGAAATTTCTTCATCCAATTACTCCCAAACGGCTTTGAATCTTCACAATTCCTTCCATACATCTACTACCCACATCATTAGCTTCCATTCCATCCGATTACTTCGGGTTTTCATCCACCACATTGGGAGATTCACGATTTTGGGGGTTTTGCTCAAGAACTTTTGAATTTTCGATTTCTACTCCTAAATCTTCAAGGTAAGTGCTTCTAACTCTTAATTTAGTGTTATTCCTATGCTACTATTACGTTTCTTTGGTTTGATTTTGAAAATTTTGAGGGGCTAGTAGAGCTAGGGTTTATGCTAAAACTTTTAGTGAGCTTAATTGTTTAAGGAGTTTGAATCATATGCTTTGTGTTGGTGTTTGAGCTTATTGATAGATACTTGTTGGTGTTGATGAGTGGTTGAATCCACAAGAGCATGCTAGTTCTAGTATTGTTAAGTCTCAAGGGGTTATTGCATTTGCTTTGCTTTTGTTTGGTCTTTATTTGATGATTATATGTGATGGTGATTGTAGCATTGATAAAATCCATGATGCTTTGTATATTTGGGGAGATTACGCATGTTATGGGGGATTATGATAGACAAAGGAGGTTGGATTTGTGGAGGAAGTTTGATACGGGTGCTAGTTAGCTTGTTTTGCAATCTTGTGGATGATTAAATGGTTTCTAACTAGCAATTAATCCAGGTACAATGTCCCCAAAGAAACGTAGAGCTACCGGCGCCTCAAGCTCCCGCCAACCGGACGAATACACACGGGAGGACCCCGAGTTTCATGGGGTAGTTCTTATATCAGACGATGATAGGAGTCGATTTAGAAAGCTTGCAAGGAAGGGGATCGAGATAACACGGTATGCTGATCATGAGCTCCTTAGGGAGATGGGAATTTACGACGACGTGCGTGACCTGTTCTACCATGTCGGGTGGACCCACATCTTCAATGGTGGATGGCCCACCTATGAACGAGCAACTTTGGAGATTCTAAGCTCTTTGGATCAGTCGGTATTCACTCAAACAAGACCGAGAACCATCTCATTCCAGCTCAACAACATCTGGGAAGGGGACACCCCGATGACCGAGATCACCACGACGCTCAACTGCAAAGTCGGGGGCTACACCGTGCATACAATTGGTGCAGAATTCAACGCTACAGCATTTTGGAGAGAAATAGCCCTGCCAAGCGTCGGTTCATTCGTGTCGGAAACATCAAATGCGGCGGACATCAGAAATCCTGTCCTAAGGATGGCACACCGCATCTTGGCTTATACGGTGCTTGCACGGAAGGAAAACACCCATGTGACGCAGCAGGAGCTGTTAATCATTTGGGGGATGCTCACACGCACCCCAATGGACTTGACTCACATCCTCCTCAAGCAGCTGTTTAAGGCCTCAAAGGCCACCGCAGGAGTGATTACAATTGGAGGGATGCTTACACCCCTTGCACGCCGTATTTGTCCCGCAGTTGCTCAATGGGATGCTTTGGCGGGTGATAAGCTACTCAACGATCGCCGGATGGTCCACATGAGATTCTTGACGAGAGCCCAACCACCATTCAAGTTGGTGCAAAGTGAAGGAGACCACTTCCCCCTGCCGAACCCGCCTCTCACCCGCGTGGGCGGGCGCTTTGAGACTCAGAACTGGTTGATGAACACGGGCGCCCATGTGAGGGCCATAGCAGGTGAGCAGGTTGAAGTGCAGGAACCTCAGCAGAAGCAAGAGAATGAGGAGGAAGAAGCGCAAGAGGAGCCCGCAGCGGCAGCAGCAGGAGAACAATGGGGACCGGAAGCTCATTTTGATGTGACTGAGCTCACCGAGAGGATGCAGCGGTTGCAGGCATTTGCCGAGCAACAAGAGGCGCAGCTCACTGTCATGCGCACTGACGTCACAGCGGTTCGCCTGCAGCAGCAAGCTATGGATACGTATCAGTGCAAGTAGTTTGCTCATTACGGCGCTTTTGAGACATATGCCCGAGAGGAGTTTGGTCGGCAGGCAACTTTTGAGGCTTGGCAGCGGGCAGAGATGGAGAGGCAGCATCAAGAGTATGCTAGGTAGATGGCGATGCAAGAGGAACTCCTACGACAGTTTCAGGAGTTTCAGAGGAGACAGGGAGGACCGCCATCTTGAGTGATTTGTAAGTATGCTCACCATAACCTTTATCTATTTTTCCCTCCAAATATTTTCGAGCATTCGCTCCTTAATAAGTTTGGGGGAGGGGGATGGAGATTGGTTATGGTTTGCATTTTCTTAGCCTAGTGTATTTTTGTTCTTTTTGCTCTTTTGAGGAGATTTTCTTAGTCTTTCATTCGTGGGCCTGTAACAAAATTGATATAATCCCCGACATACTCCATAGTTTCTTTTGCTATTTGAATGTTTTTGTTGCTCCAATTAGTTGTTGGTAAGGTGCCTATGAAGATTTCTGCGAAAAAGAAGGTAATTCCCAATTTTTCTTGATATGGTGACATGATTTGAACTGATGTGTGTGATTGATGAGTTATTTTGCCTTGACTTTTGACGTTGAACAAGCTTGTGAGGAATTCAGCCTTAACTGCCCACATTTGCAGTTTGTTCTTTGTTTTTTAGTGTTGTCATGCATGTAGTGCACTTCTAGAACTTGCCATGGGTCTTGGTTGAGATTGCTTGTTGTGTCCAAGAGTTTGAGATGATCTTAGGCCATTTTTCATAAACCACATTATATCCCAAACACTTTCCTGAAAACATTATTCCCTTGTTAACCGTGTTTGAGCCTTCTTAAGTTTTGATTCTTTAATCGGATGATAGGGGGTGATGAAGTATATGGGGATCATCGTGTGGTATTGGCTATGGGTTGATTGAAATAAGGGGTGAAACATGATTCTAGTCATTCTTATAAGCTCTAAAAAAAGAAAAAAAAAAGGAAATTTTGATGAAAGTTGATTGAGAAAGTCGAGTGATAATTGAAAAATTCATGGATAGTCGACTTTGTTGTATTAGAAAAGTGAGAGCATAAAAGAATGTCTAGTTTTGATTTATGATGATTAGATCCCTTGGTTTGTGGTGATCATGGAGATGTTGTTAGGTGGAAGATGAAATTTATTCCATGCTTGAATGGTGAAGTCATAAGGTTGGTATAATCAATTTACTTTGAGTCACTTAGCCAAATTTTCCTACCTAATCCAATGTCCCTACATTAGAACCCAAATTAAAGACCTATTTGATCTTACCCTTGGCACACTTTTAGCGATGGAGATTTGAGACGATTGGCAAGCCTATGGTAAGTAATCTGCATTGCATGAGTTTCGATGAGAGATATACGTCCTTTTTCCATCAATTGAAAGTTGAGTGAAACACTTTTATCTTGAGAGTCAATTGTTGGAATGTCAAGGTTGAATTTGCCATTGATTATGCTTGTTGGTGATTATTATGTTCATGTGTTGAGGATTTGAGGGAATTCGAAAGGTTTTATTTTTCTGAGGCATCGATGATCCAATCATCTTACCCATTCGTGTTTATTGTTTTGTTCTTCTCGTTGTTCGAGGACGAGCAACATCTTAAGTTTGGGGGAGTTGATAAACACTCATTTTGCATGGTTTTTATGGTTTATATTCTGTAGTTTAAGTCGATTTTACGCCCGTTTTATTATCGTTTGGAGTTTATTGACTATTATTTCATGATTTCACGGTCGGGTGTAGTTTAGACTGTTTGGATGCAGAAATGAGTGACATTGAAGCATGGAGTGTAAGGAACATGTTGAAGAGAAGAGTTATGAGAGAATCGAGCCCAAAAATCGAGAAAAGACGAAGATTCTGAAGTTGGGACGGAAAAGAAGGCATTTCGGCGGTCAAAGGTGTTGACCGCCGAATTTTGGCGATTTTATGAACAAAATCGGCGACCAACTCGGCGATCGCCGAGTAGGTCGCCGAAATCCCTGACTGAATTTTGGCCTACGGAGGAAAAAACGGCGGTCGCCGTTTTTAAGGGAATTTCAGGCCATTTTCGGCGACCAGTTCGGCGATCGCCGAACCGGTCGCCGAATTGGACGCGTGTTTTTATTTCTTCCGCGTTTTTACGTTTTTCTTTGTTGTTTTCGATTTTTAAACTCTTGTTTTACCCTAAGACTATAAATAGGTCATCTTTTGACCTATCTAGGGTTCCCAACTTTTGTTTTTCCAGTTCATAGCTTTAGAATATTTTTGCTTTTCAGTTTTCAAGGCTTGGATCAAGATTGAAGATTCAAGCCGCCACAATCGTTCATATTCGGTTTTTATACAATTTGTTTTTACAATTGCGTTATTTTTAATTATGTTTATGTTTGATTTTATGTCTGGCTAGTTCTTTTAATCTGAACCTAGGGTTTGTACATAGCTGATTAATTATGTGTTTTTGATTTATTGATATCAATTTGCCTTCGAACTTATGATTTATGATTCCTGGTGCTTGATTTCTTGTGAATTATCTGATCAATCAATTTACATGTTTAGCTGTTCAGTTGAGTCTTGAATGTGATAATTGTTCAGCCGATTCAGGAATGCATGATATAGTGTTAGCCTTGAGTCTTGAATGCGATAGGTGAAGCTATAGGAAGCTCTTCTTTATGTTCTATTTGGAGTTAATTTATTCCTTGGAGTCTTGAATGCGAAAAGGGGTTAATTAATCTACGTTCATAGGTGTTCGTAAGAGAAGCTTGTGAATAATATAGTGATCTTTCATCAGGGTTGAATTAAAATTGGTAATTGAATCAATAGGTTGAATGCATGTAGTTAATTAGTAAAAGCTTGTGAATAATATAGTGATCTTTCATCAGAGTTTTCCTTATATTTGAGTTAGTTATCAGTATTTATATGCTCTTGAGTTTTTATTTGGTTAAATTTAGTTCGTAATTCACCCTTATTTTTGTTTTGCATGTTTACTGTTAGCGTCTGTTTAGGAAATAGATAGAGTAATTCGTTTTACAGTCTCTGTGGATACGATACTCGATTGCTACGTTTGTGCTACAATTGCGCCCTGTTAGTTGCGGTATTTTGTTGCTAATAAATTAGTGATCACAACCACAGAAGCCTAGCCCACCTCTGCCACCATCAATTGTTGATCCAACCCAACCATTACCAAAGAAAGAAGATCCAAGGAGTTTCATTATTGGTATTGGTTTGGGTCGAGCTGGAGAATTCACGGGCATGTTAGACTTGGGTGCGGCAGTCAATTTGATGTCGTATGCTATTTTTTAGAAATTGGGCAGGAAGGAAGAGGAGCCCAAAAGCACGAAAACAAGACTTCAACTAGCTGATGGAGCAAATTGTAGAACTCGTGGTCTTTTAAAAGATGTTGAAGTCATGGTGAGAGGAATCACGGTGCTAGCCGATTTTGTTGTGCTCGAGGTAGGGCAAGGCATTATAGGAAAGAATGGACAACTTGTTCTACTTGGTTGGCCTTTTATGGCTACTACCCAGACGCGCATTGATGTGGGTTCTGGAACTTTGAGCATGGCCGGGTCTGGTAGATCGGTAACATTCTCCGTTTTTCATAAAAAGCCTGTTATTTCTAACTCTTCAATGCATATATGTTCTCTTATTGAGATTGCTGACCATAAGAAAGAAGTAGAAATTTTCAGAGCTAACTATCTTTCGCCAGCTCTGCCAAGCGCTCCAGCTGTGACTCTTCCGCCAGCTCTGCCCGTTCAGCCAGCTCTGACTACTCCAGCTCTGTCGCTGAATGAAAGAGCAGAAAGTCTTCCGCCAGAGCTGACTACTCCAGCTCTGCCGCTGGAGGACAGAGCAGAAATTCTTCAACCAGCTCTGAACAGCGCCCCAGCTCTGAATAGCACGTACTAGATTTATGCTGAGGAGAAACTGATGTGCACCAGCCCGGAAGAGGACAAAATTATACAAAATTTTCTAGATAATTTGCAGGATGAGGAGGCCATTGAAGATCAGTTTTTGGCCAAGCTTCCACTCGACGTTAATACCGTGAAAGAGGATGCAACCGTTGAGGAAGAACGGGCTGATGTGCTGCCATGCAAGGATGATATCGTGCTAAGAGTGCAGAGTGCACCACCTTTAGAAGTGAAGAAAGAGGAGAGATCTCGACATAGCTCTTGGTTCAAGAGAATGATGAATGCGATGAGCTCTGCTTGCTCATTAAGAGGACCCGTAGCTGAATTGGAGGATGATGTGCTTTCACGAGGACTAATTCAGCTGACATTTCATAGCGATTTTGGTTAAGGGATCCTCTACGTCGGGCTAGCGACTTTAAAACTAGCGCTTGGTGGGAGGCAACCCACCGTTGGTTTGTTTGTGTTTTTGTTTTTCTTATTTTTTTTGCTCTGGAGATTCAGCTCTGCCATGTCCATGTCCATGATAATCTTTTGTGCCGATAATCATGGACATGGCAGAGTTGAATCTCCAGAGCAAAAAAAAACAAGAAAAATAAAAACACAAACAAACCAACGGTGGGTTGCCTCCCACCAAGCGCTAGTTTTAAAGTCGCCAGCCCGACGTAGAGGATCCCTTAACCAAAATTGCTATGAAATGTCAGCTGAATTAGTCCTCGTGAAAGCACATCATCCTCCAATTCAGCTGCAGGTCCTCTTAATGAGCAAGCAGAGCTCATCGCATTCATCATTCTCTCGAACCAAGAGCTATATCGAGATCTCTCTTCTTTCTTCTTTTCTAAAGGTGGTGCACTCTGCACTCTTAGCACGGTATCATCCTTGCATGGTAGCACATCAGCCCGTTCTTCCTCAACGGTTGCATCCTCTTTCACGGCATTAACGTCGAGTGGAAGCTTGGCCAAAAACTGATCTTCAATGGCCTCCTCATCCTGCAAATTATCAAGAAAATTTTGTATAATTTTGTCCTCTTCCGGGCTGGTGCACATCAGTTTCTCCTCAACATAAATCTGGTACGTGCTGTTCAGAGCTGGGGCGCTGTTCAGAGCTGGTTGAAGAATTTCTGCTCTGTCCTCCAGCGGCAGAGCTAGAGTAGTCAGCTCTGGCGGAAGACTTTCTGCTCTGTCATTCAGCGGCAGAGTTGGAGTAGTCAGAGCTGGCTGAACGGGTAGAGCTGGCGGAAGAGTCAGAGCTGGAGCGCTTGGCAGAGCTGGTGAAAGATAGTTAGCTCTGAAAATTTCTACTTCTTCCTTATGGTCAGCAATCTCAACAAGAGAACAGATATGCATTGAAGAGTTAGAAATAATAGGCTTTTTATGAAAAACGGAGAATGTTACCGATCTACCAGACCCGGCCATGCTCAAAGTTCCAGAACCCACATCAATGCGCGTCTGGGTAGTAGCCATAAAAGGCCGACCAAGTAGAACAAGTTGCCCATTCTTTCCTATAATGCCTTGCCCTGCCTCGAGCACAACAAAATCGGCTAGCACCGTGATTCCTCTCACCATGACTTCAACATCTTTTAAAAGACCACGAGTTCTACAATTTGCTCCATCAGCTAGTTGAAGTCTTGTTTTCGTGCTTTTGAGCTCCTCTTCCTTCCTGCCCAATTTCTAAAAAATAGCATACGGCATCAAATTGACTGCCCGCACCCAAGTCTAACATGCCCGTGAATTCTCTAGCTCGACCCAAACCAATACCAATAATGAAACTCCCTGGATCTTCTTTCTTTGGTAATGGTTGGGTTGGATCAACAATTGATGGTGGCAAAGGTGGGCTGGGCTTCGGTGGTTGATATGGCGTACTTGATTTGTGAAATTTCTGCTCTGGCCTTATCAACTCCGGCGTTCTCCTCTGCTCTGTCATCCTTCTCCTCTGCTCTGGCTGCCGAGTCAGAGCTGACTCTCTCCTCTGCTCTGATGTTTTCCTATGATCTGGCTGCAGAGTCAGAGTTGACTCTCTTCTCTGCTGTGATTGCCAAGTCAGAGCTGTCATCCTAGGCTGCTCTGGCATCATCGCCAGAGCTAGCACCTGATGAGTTTGGCTCTGTTGCTGCTGTAGCTGGTCCAGCACACCCGACAGTTGCCCCACGGTGGTCTCAAGTCTTTTGATGGTGGATGCTTGAGATTTCATGTTCATCTTGGTCATCTCCATGTTTTGCTTGCTGACCTCCATGAAAGCTTGCAACGTATCCTCCAGAGATTGTTTTTGCGTTGAAATTTACTGTGCATTCTGGAATTGATTGCACTAAATGTTCCCTTGCTGTTGATATCTTGGAGTGTATTGTTGGGAGTAGTTTGGCTGCAGTACGTAGGGCTACTGTCCTCCCCAACCACCATTGAAGTTCTGCTGGCCTTGGTTACAGCTCTGCCCATACTGCAGTCTGCTCTGCCTGATTGGTCTGCTCTGCCCGTCTGGTCTGCTCTGCAATCCTTGCGCAGAGTGGACTTCAGTCTGCCCTTCTGACGTGAACTCGCCCATTCTATTGCATTGCTCAACTCCGTGGCTGAAATCACTACAAATCCCACACGGCTGTACGTTTTGCATAGGGGCAGGGGGCGGTTCCATTCTTCCCATCTTTATTTGCTGCACATCTCGCATTATTGAGGCCAATTGTTTCTGCATCTCAAATTGATTTGTCACAGCGCTGGCCTCAACTTTCTTTCCACGGACCAACTTTTGTTGAGATCTCTCCGCTAATGTTTTGAATATTTCCTTAAGCTCTGCCACAGTCTTCCGAGCTATGTTCCCTCCTGCAGTGCTGTCCAGCATAAATTGGGCAGTTTGCACTAATCCGTCGTAGAAAAATTGCATCAACATCACGTTGGGAAATTGATGTTGCGGGCACTGGCGGAGGAGTTCTTGGAATCTTTCCCAAGCTTCATGAAAGGGCTCGTCCATTCCTTGGGTGAATTCCATGATTTGCGACCTTAGCTCCTGAGTCTTGTGGCTGGGATAATATTTTAGCATGAATTTCTCACAAGCTTCTCCCCAAGTGGTGATAGAGTTGGGCGGCAGAGTTAGCATCCATGTTCTCGCCCAATTTTTAAGTGCATAGGGGAAGCGTTTGAGCTTAAGTTGGTCCTCCGTGAGATTCAACAATGGAATGGTTTGAACTTGCGTGCAGAAATCACGGATGAATTGTAGGGCATCTTCACTCGGCATTCCATGGAACAGAGGTAGAAGACTTGAATCATTCGGCTTTAGATTGTAATTTCTGACGGTGGTGGGAAGCACAATAGCCGATGTGTTGGTGTCTCCGATGACGGGCCGGGTGAAATCTCCCATGTACTCCATGTTCTGCGCCATCTCTTCTTTGTTTGTGTTCTGCTCTGTTCGGTCAAAGGCAGAGCTGGCTTTCTCCTTTGTGTTATGCTCTGCACGGTCAGAGCTGGCTTCTTCCTACCTGTCTTTGTTCTGCTCTGATCGGTCAGAGCTGGCGTCAGAGTGCGCCTCAGAATTAGAGTCAGAGTATAACTCGTCTGCTCTGGTATGTGTGCGAGTGTTATCCAGCGGGGACGTTAGTTTTCTTTTCAGACTACGACGTCCCTGCATACACAACACTTAACACATGGATTAAACGCACCGGGTGGGAGGAAAAGAAAAGTAAAAACAAAAACGTAAAGTAAAGAAAACAAGAAAAACGGAAAGAAAAGTGACACAATTAAACGCCTAAAACCTTCCCCGGCAACGGCGCCAAAATTTAACTCAACCTAAACAACCTAAAACTTAATCTTAAAGTTATCTAGGCAAGAAACTATTAAACCCTAGGCAAAATTAAATGAACTTAAAGTAAAGAATTAACTAGGCAAATTGAATTTAAATAACTTTAATTAAAATCTCTAATCTAATCAAACTAGGCAGAAACTAAATTGCATAATTGAAATTGCAGAATTTAAATTGCATAAATTAAAGAAACGCAGGTAAAAGCAAATAAATAAACTTGATTAAAGAAATACCGTAATTCGTCTCGAGAAGTAATCTGTCATTTAATTACAAATCTAAACGGGAACTAATCTAATACATGAATTGAAAGAACTATACTAAACTAACTAAGAACAATAATCGAAACTAACACTAGAAAAGTAATAAACCTAAGCTTTAGCTAACTTGGCAGAAACTAAAGATTAGGGCAAAAGGAATTATCTAACTACACGCCTGGAGGCAAAAGGGATTTTTTTACAATGAATAATTAAGCCCTATTTATAGACTTCAAATCCCTCTTGATCACCATGAAAGTTGCCATGCAAAGTAGAACTCTAAAGGCAATAAAATTGTGTAAGATAAGGCAACTCCAGCTGGCGTGCTCTGCAAGTCATCTCAATTCTGGCAAAAAACATAGCTCTGGAAGCATACGCGAACTCTAGATAGTCGGCTCTGCAAAGGCAATGCAGAGCTAAAAATCAGCTCTGTAGTAGCGCGCTCTGAGAAGTGCAGAGCTGAAAAGTCAGCTCTGCATAGTTGACTATGTCATTCAGAGCTGCATAAGTTAGCTCCGTAAAATTCCGCTTTGGCGATAAGTGCAGAGCTGAAAAGTCAGCTCTGTAGAGTTGACTCTGGCGAGTAGTTCAGAGCTAAAAAGTCAGCTCTGGAAGGTTGACTCTGGTGAATAGTTCAGAGCTGAAAAGTCAACTTTGGAAGGTTGACTCTGGTCTTCCGGATTTACTCTGGCTCTGGAGATTTCAGCTCTGGAGATTTCGGCTCTGCTCTGTAATGCGGGCCTTCAGCTCTGCAGCGGGCTTTCCCACTCTGGCGGGGGCCTTCAGCTCTGCTGTGGGCTTTTCAGCTCTGCAGTCCAGAGTATGCACATAAACACGATTCTTAGCCCAAAATTTCCAAAATTTGCACTCTTCCATCTATAAAATCTAAATCTCCTGCAAAGCATAAAATAACACACCAAACGCACCAATTTCCAGAAGAGTATCTTAAAATAAGCTCACGCAAACCCCAAAATCTAGAACAATTAAGCATAAATCACTTTGCATGGCAACTTTCATGGTGATCAAGAGGGATTTGAAGTCTATAATTAGGGCTTAATTATTCATTGTAAAAAAAACCCCTTTTGCCTCCAGGCGTGTAGTTAGATAATTCCTTTTGCCCTAATCTTTAGTTTCCGCCAAGTTAGCTAAAGCTTAGGTTTATTGCTTTTCTAGTGTTAGTTTTGATTATGGTTCTTAGTTAGTTTAGTATAGTTCTTTCAATTCATGTATTAGATTAGTTCCCGTTTAGAGTTGTAATTACGTGACAGATTACTTCTCGAGACGAATTACGGTATTTCTTTAATCAAATTTATTTATTTGCTTTTACATGCGTTTCTTTAATTTATGCAATTTAAATTCTGCAATTTCAATTATGCAATTTAGTTTCTGCGTAGTTAGATTAGATTAGAGATTTTAATTAAAGTTATTTAAATTCAATTTGCCTAGTTAATTCTTTACTTTAAGTTCATTTAATTTTGCTTAGGGTTTAATAGTTTCTTTCCTAGATAACTTTAAGATTAAGTTTTAGTTAAGTTTAATTTACACGCATTAGTTAATAATTCTTTTCATGCCTAGATAATTCTTTAATTTATGTTTCGAGTTAAGTTTACTTTTCCCAGCTTTTGGTAATTTTACAGCTTTAAATCCATAGTTTATAGTTTTTGTTGTGACATAATTAATTGCCCTTAAAGATCTTTCTTGAGAGACGACTTTGGGTTAGCATATCACTTCTAGGATGTCCTTGTTCTATTGCAAGTCAATCCAGAGGTGTTTAGGTTGAGTCAGACGGCTTCAAAGATTCCGGCCTAACCATCATCCCTAAACCGCTCGGCCCCCAAACACAGGGAAACAAAACACAAAAACAAAACCAGGCAAAGCACAACCAAAAAACCATCAAAACTAGTTAACAATACGGACATGACTGTGAGAAGCCATGTCATGACGAACAACCATTTTAATCTCATCGATCTCGTGAGGCCACCAGCCTTCAATCCGTTGTTGTTGAGCCATGATATCAGCTGCAGCATTACCTTCTCGGAAAATATGCGTAACATGAAGTCTAAAATTCTGAAGGCATTTTAAGATAGAATTCCAAGCTGCCGCGAAACGCCAGAGAACAGCAGACGAGCGAATTTGGAGTAATTTAACCACATAGATGGAATTCGCCTCAATCC
Organism: Salvia miltiorrhiza; assembly: GCF_028751815.1. Lineage (NCBI taxonomy): Eukaryota > Viridiplantae > Streptophyta > Magnoliopsida > Lamiales > Lamiaceae > Salvia > Salvia miltiorrhiza. Next base: position 353,846 of record NW_026651515.1, read on the forward strand.
AAAGATCAAACCAACCACGAGCATTAGCAATTTGCACCGCCGAGATCACAGCCAATAACTCCGCTTCGAAAGCAAAACCAGTACCGCCCTTAATATGGAAATAACCCCTAACCCAGTTCCAGCTATCGCGGAAGACACTACAGCAGCAATGAGGCCCGGAGAACCAGTAGCGACCCGTCGGTATTAACTTTTATCCAAGGAGCAACCGGAGGCCACCAATGAACCTCCACAAACTTAGGCGAAGGGATAGCTCACGTTTTAACACCAATATCACGAAGAACAACATAATCACTCCAAATGTTGTTCATATGACCAGGGCTACGAAAGTTATTATCAATATCACGAAACACCACTTTCACCGCATGAATAATCCGAGTAGCTTCAAATCTTTGATTCTCATACACACACCTATTCCTTTGCATCTAGATGGCCTAAATAATCGTGATAATGCCCGCTTTCCAGAAACTTCCAACAACTGAACTGAGATTGAAGTTCCAAGCCTCCGCTAAGAAACTAGGAATGTCCAGGGCCTGCATCCCATGGTTACAACGAAACCATCCCAAGAAAGTCTGCCAGATCACACGGACACACTGACAATTCCAAAATAGGTGATCAAGAGTTTCATCCGCCGCTAAACATAACGGGCAAAAATTTGGCATGATCGTCCCCTGGCGGATCAAGCGATGATAAGTCGGCATGCGGTTGTGAATCAGCCTCCAACAAATAAGCGAGCGCCTAGTAGGAATATAGTTTCCCAAAGCCAAGTCCCCCAGGAAACTTTGGGGTAACGATGACAATGATTACTAAACGCCAAAGCCGCTGTGACATTCCCATGCAAAGACGGTTTCCAAAACCTCACGTCTTTATCATCACCCAACAGGATAAGCAAAATATCACAAATAACATCAGGGAACTCGTTGACAAAGGCCTGAGTGAAATGCCAAAGTCCATCATAAAAATAATCTGCCACCGAATGATTGAAGAATGGAAACATATAAGAAGGAATATTACATCTACTTGCCAGAGTATAACCGAGCCAGTCATCATGCCAAAAAGAAGTCGCCACTTCATCACCAATATGAATGTAAGTATTCTCAACAAGCCCCCCAACTTCATCTTTTAAGCCCAACCAAATTGAAGAGGCCGCCACAATACTCTTCGCACGCCCAAAACGATCTAAATAACGATCGTGCAAAATATCAAAGCCAAAACCTCTGCCGCTGATCAACTTCCAAGCCATTTTCATAAGATAACACTTGTTGATAAGAGCGAACGATCTAATCCCCAGGCCTCCTTCCTCCTTAATAGCGCACACCCTTGCCCAGCTAACCGGACATGAGGGTTTTTTCTTCACATCTCCAGTCCAAAGAAAGTTACGACAGCAAGTATCCAACTCCTTAATAAGAGAGCCCGTCCACTTATAAATCATCATAGAGTGAGTAAGAGAGCTCTGGATAACAGACTTGATCAAACAAAGTCTCCCAACCATGGAAAGCTGAAGCCCTTTCTATCTCGAAAACTTATTCAAAATGCGATCATGGATAAGCCGAAGATAAGAGGCACGAGCATGCCCCCTGAAGATAGGAACACCAAGGTAATTAAAAGGAAGCTTGCCCTTCGTAAAATTAAGAATACCCTCAATCGAACTCTTCGTATTGGGAGACACTTTATCAACAAAAAAGATCTGGGATTTCTCCAGACTAACAATCTGCCCAGAAATATTACCATAATAATCCAGAATCCTCCACAAGGTATGAGCGTTGCTGGTGGTCGCTTTGCAAAACACCAGAATATCGTTCGCATAAAAGAGATGGGTAAGAAAGTTCTTTCCCCTACTGAGCTGCATCGGAATCAAATGACCAGAAGCCACACAATTGGTAATGAGAGCCCCTAATACATCCTCTGTAATACCAAAGAGAATCGGAGAAAGCGGATCCCCTTGACGAACACCACGAGAACAACCAAAATATCCGTTAAGCTGCCCGTTATACAAAATTGAAATTTTGGCCGAATGCAAAATAACCTCAATCCAACGAATGAAAGTGCTATGATAACCCGCAACTCGAAGCACATTCAATAAGAAATTCCAGCTGAGAGTATCAAAAGCTTTCTTGATATCAATTTTACAAGCCATATTCCGACCTTCCCAGTGCGACTCATACAATTCGCACATTCAGAGCCCATCAGAATACAATCGTGGATAGAGCGTCCACTTATGAAACCAAATTGATGCTGAGAAACATAAACAGTAGCCACTTGGTTCAGACGATTCGCCAACACTTTAGAAATAATCTTGAATAAAAAATTAGACAAGACAATAGGCCGCATATCAACAATCGAGCGAATAACATCTTTCTTTGGGATCAGAACGAGAGTATTAGAATTGCAACCAGACGGCAGATAGCAATTTTGGAAGAAAGCTTGTGCCGCACGCCAAATGTCCATCTTAATAACAGACCAACAACTCTGATAAAACTTCCCAGAAAACCCACCCATCCGAGCCCCGCGAACTACTCGAATCCATATTGAACACCGCCATCGTGATTTCCTCGTCGTCCGGAGAACGAATAAGCATGTTATTATGCTGATCCGAAATAACATGATCAATGACGGCCTCAACAGCAACGATATCATCAAGAATTTGATCATCAACGATAAATAAAGTAGAAAAGAAATCTACAATATGACTACCAATGTGATCCTGGTCATAGACCTGTTCACCGTCAATCTCCAGATGTGAAAGAATATGAGGTTTTTGCCTATATCTGAGAAGAGCATGAAAAAAATTGGAATTACGATCTCCATCTTTCAACCAATAAGCATGACTCTTCTGCTGCAGGAGAACGCTATAACGGGTAAGAGCAGTATTGATGCGAGCCTGTGCCGCAACTTCTCTCTCAAATAAATCCTCAGTGTATCCATCCAAAGCAATCTGCATTTGAACCTCCAGAAGATCCTGCTGCGTACTCATATGAATTCACTACTAGATCTATGAATCACAACAAAAACTATAATTCACAACTAGCTCGATGAATTCACAACTGAGTCGTTAATGTTGGTTGTGAATTCGTTAAAGCTCGAATTCACAACTTGTTGTTTTGGTTGTGAATTCAAGTTTTAAAATTAGAATTCACAACCAGTTTGATGATTTCACAACTAAATTGGTAGTGTTAGTTGTGAATTCGAGTTTTAAATCTCGAATTCACAACCAACTCTATTGTTAGTTGTGAATTCAAGTAGTCGTGAATTTGAGTTTTAAAGCTTGAATTCACGACTAACAATATTCCTAGTTATGAATTCACGCGTTAAAACTTGAATTCACGACCAACACTATTTCTAGTTGTGAATTCAAGCTTTAAAACTTAAATTCACGACTACTTGAATTCATAACTAAAATGAATGCTGGTTGTGAATTCAACTGGGTAGAATGCGCGGGTAATTTTTAAATTTTTATATGCAAGGGTAAAATGGTAAGTGTGACTAATTTTTAATTTTTTTTTAAATCTTAGTGGACAATTTTTAAATATACTCCAAAGTGACTATTTTCAAAATCCACTCTAAATATAACTTGTACTTGCTAACAATTTATATTTTTCAAGCCGAATCACTTAACGTACACGTTCAATCTAACGAGCCGAATACTACCAAGCTCAAGTTTAGTTTATTTATTTATCGAACTTTACTAAAGGAACTTGAACGAGTTTTTTTCGAGTGAAGCTCCGAATAGTTTGCAAGCGGTTGTTTACAACAACTTTACTAGGAAATGACAGATTAATTTACAACATAACTATATACTAGTACGCCAATTGTTGCGATGCATGTCAAACATCGAAATTAAATGACATGTTTAATTAAATATATAGAAATATTAAACAGAATCAAAATATAAATAAATGCAAAATAAGTTTAAAAAATAAAATAAAATACTCTACATCAATTACTCAATAAAATTTTGAATTTGAAAAAATAAATTTTCAACTTTGTACAAGATGTAATGATAATTATAGTTATTAAATAAATTTAAATTATTTGATAATCAGAATTAGCATTACACATTATTATTATTATAAAGCGTTACGCATCATAATAAATAAAGGGTAAAGGTCACTTTATGTATCATCGTTTTAGCGAATTCTAATAAATGTTCCAACCTAATGATAATACCAATACGATACCCAATCTATCAAAAAAATATTATCCGTGTTCTATTAAAATTATCCAGCTATCAGAAATTGATGTAGATAGCCGGAGTTCCTACATGGCGTGTCTACATGGACTTATTTATCTACCTGGAAAAATTGTTTTAATATGCAAAAAAAATTTGTGTACTGGGACTGCGACGCCGCCATGCACTCCACCAATTCCGACGTGCCTTCGCAAAATTCGGCAAGGCCGACGACCGTCGGCTTGCGCCACCCCTTCCTCATATCGCCTTTACCCTCTCGCTACTTTTGGAACCGGCGAGGCATTCCTCGCTTGCCTCTCTGCTCTTTTTCTACTACTTGAATCAGATTCAAACTTCGCACACCACGTGATCTAGAGCCAACCTCTAGCCTTCTCTTCTATCTTCAAAGCTGTCTCCTATCTTCAACTTTTGAGGAATCAGATTCGGAAAATCAATTTTCCTCTAGAATTCTTTCCCTACATACTCCCTATCATTCTTTAATTCTATGAAAGGCTCTAACCTAGCACTCATCTCCCGCGGCCTACATTTTTCGATGACTATTCCGATGAATATCTGGCAATAATCGAAGCAAAAAGTTTCCAACTGAAATGATCATAAGAGATTAACGGCCAATCATCAATGGTCGCATTCGTCACTCGCTATGTCACTGTCGTGCTCCGAATGCTTCTCCAACCTTCTCTGCTTAGTCCCACCACTTAAATTCGACCTCGTTAGCATGATGCTGATTTAAGTGAAAAATGCAAGACGCTTAATATATTTAAAATGAGGGACATTATGTTGGTTTAGCAATACCGTGAGGTACACTTCAATATTAATATTGTTTGAAAAGACAGGTCAACGTTAAAAAATTAAATTTCCATCACAGTCAATACTGTAATTTTTTTTTTATCAAAATAAATCCCATGTGTCTGATAGAAATGACTAGAGTAGCTATATTTAGTACGAATATTTTGATTGCATAAATTAGATCTTCGGTCAAATTTAAATATATGATTATGTTATTATTGTTTATATATATATATATACCTATCGATCAAAGATCTTAAATATGTGCTTCGTAATTATATCATGTGCAGAGTCATGTTGAGGCTTGATAGAAAACTTATGTATGACAATATTTATTTATTTTTTTCCAGAGGAAAAGAAGAGAGTATTATTAAGCACACGAACATGGACGTGAAGATGATCTACCACAGAAGACGGGAGTTCATTCCAATCATGAAGTAGAGGAATCTCTCTCGCAGCTTTTGCTAAACAATGGGCAATAACATTTTAATTTCACTTAATATGGTGAATGTGGAAACCCATTAACAACAACAACTCTTTTCGGCAATAAGAGGCAATAGCACCCACCTCCGTTATGTTTCTCTCGCATGAACTGATGGCCTCGCATGCTCACTTGGAATCGGACTCCACCCGACCCTGAGTAAGACCCAATCCTTAAGCCATGAGATTCCTTGATTCTCATCAATTCTCCCTCTTCCACTGTGTGAACCTGAAACTTTTATAGATTTGCCAGCAATAAAGTTTCCTTCATGGTCCCGAATGATGATACCTAAACCCATGGAGTTAGATCTTGGCAAGATTTGAGAACCACAAAATCAACATTGAGGAAGAAAACTTTAATTTTTAGATGGTATAGATGAAGATTTAGTGGGAGCTTTCCTGATCTCATTGGCATTGATGCACTGCTTAGAGCGTCAGCTATATCTAATAAGAGCAGTATTGAAAATTATGTAGAATTGCAAGATTCTTCAATACGGGGAGAGATATAACATTGGATGTCGAAGATTCTTCATCATAATATAGCATACCAACTTCCTCAAGTTCAGAATAACGAAAAGCCTACACAAACGCAAAACTCTATCGAGTTGTTCGTGAATGAAAGGATGTTATTATATCTTCGCATAAAGGCTTTTGTTTTTACAAAATCCACGTAAACGTTCTTCATATATCAAGTTCACTACACAATACAATTTAGAAATTTTGTGTCGCGACGCCCCAATTTCGTATTAAATAAAAAAAAGGTACTTTGAATAAAATATTAAAATTCAAACATTTAAAATAACTCAAAATCTATCTTTCAACGAAAACATTAAATAAAGCATAATAATTTGAGCCTTTTGCTCCAACTAAAATAAAAACATCTTCTTCTTAATTTCTTGACCATCATCACTCGCCCCGTCTTTCATCGCCCGAGTCTTTTCCTGAAAAAGATATTCTTTTGGGGTGAGTACAATAAACTCAGTGGGGGCGCATTTATCCAAATTATATGAAATACATCAATAAATACATGATTATAGCATCTATCACATAGCTTGTAGGCCATGCCCTTACTTTCAAGATAGCCCATAGGCTAGGTCACATAACTTGTAGGTCATGAGCTTATTCTCAACTGCATCACATAACCCGTAGGTCATGAGCTTATTCTCAACTGCATCACATAACACGTAGGTAAGTCAGGAGCTTATTCTCAACTGTATCACATAACCCGTAGGTCTAGAGCTTATTCTCAACTGCATCACATAATTAATTGAGCAAAATATATAATAAGGATAGATGACTTAAATGCATTAAAATCACCCCACCTTTACTTCTGTTTGTCACGTGTAAAGTAATTAAAGATTAAATCTTGCGCGCCGTTTCTAAAATAAATCATGAAATCATAATTAAAATATGTTTAACCAATCAATGCACATGAGCATACATATAAATATAAATATAAATATAAATATAAATATAAATATAAATATAAATATAAACCATTTCCTACTAATACTTACTAATAAAATTAGAACACCCAATATATATATATATGCAAAACGAAATGCTGAAAATAAATTGAATTCACAATCGAGACAACTCTTGAAGTGGCCCTGAATCCCTTACCCTTCACGTTTTCCCCTAAAAACACTATCCAGGCTCCTTTCTTCGTAGTTATTCCCAGCGCTGACTCCTTTGGTGTTGTCAACCTTCACTTTACGCATACTTACTCCTCATTAGCTACTCCCCCCCAGTCTAATTGAGCGTTCTTGTTGCTTACGCTCAATTAGCCCATGTCATTACTTTTCTTTATTTTCAGCGCTGCCCTTTCTCCTCTGCAGGTGCATTAAATACTTGTCAGTTACATGGACCCCAGCAATCTAATCACCTCTCTCTTTTTCAGAAAAAGACGCCCTTTCAGTTTCTTCATCCGTTTGAAAATGCCACGTGTCATGCCTTGATTGCACCGATGCAGTCCCTCGTACTCCGCGCTGTTATCAACACATAAAAGGCTCTTCATCCCCCCATTCCCCCATTTTCGGCATTTTCGACTTTCTTCCGCAGTTTCCGACCGTTGTATGCTTCCGCCATTCACTCGATGATTTCTCAACGTCTTCCGATCCTTGTTTACTCCCTTTGCATTTCCGCGGCCAGACTTATGTATTATCTCCCTCCTCTTCTCCTTCGGTTGTGTTTCTGTAAAAAACCGCAGTCATCCCTTCTACTTCTAGAGAAATAGTAGGTAGAATCTTCTTAGAAACTGTAGAGATGTCTTCCTCTTATGTCGCTTCTTCGATTATGACCGTGAGAGAAATGAAAAGGCTGGAAAAAGTCTTACGGGGACCTATCCCTGGCTTAACCTTCCGCCTCCTGACAATAAATCAATCGAGGGTCCTCTAATTTAAGGGAGAACAACATCACATCGCCCTCTGGGAGCAGCAGGTGGCTGCAGGGCTGTGCTTACCCTCACCCCCCTTTCTTGTAACAATCTACAATCATTTCCGTATCCCCTTCTACCAACTTGCCCCGTGATCACAAATTTTTTAGCAATAAAAATACCGTAACTAACACGGTGTAATCGTAGTATAAACAGCAATCGAGTATCGTATCCACAGGGACTGACACAACGAAATAACTCTAGCTATCTCCTAAACAGACTATAACAGTAGACAGGCAAACGAATAAAAAGAAGGTTTTAACTAGAACTAAACTCAAACAGTAGCAAATAAAAGCACGTAGAAAAATCAAATATTAAATGACAACTGATCCTAGGGTAGTAAATTCATTAACTAAATCTATGCAATAAATCTATCAATCCTATGTACCAGTTTAATCCAGTTATGATGAGAGATCACTTAATTAATCAATCACTCTCGCTAGAGCAGCAACGATCGTAGATTAGTAAATTATCGCTCACGAACTCATATCGAGACGATCTACAACTTCTATTTCAGATAAGGTTTCCAAATTCGAACTCAATAAACTTCAAATTTCCTTCAAAGTTCGAGTAAGAATCATGTTTCAAAAGATAAAGCAAATTAAGCACAAAACAATCATCCAACACTCAATTTCCTATAAAATTAACATCATATGAACACTAAAAACAATGGAAACATGAGTGTTATCACCCCGTCAGATCTGCGGCGAGCCTTCTTCTTCTATATATTAGTGAAGTACCATGGCTGCCGAGATACGACAGAGCTGTTTTGCCAGACCCAAGTCCTCAAGAAAACCAACACCCATTACAGTTTTTCCACCAACAAAAAATATAAAACCACCTTTATGAGTAAGCTACCCTCTACGGACAAAAATTTTGTAAACAAGTATTGTATAGTTTCTACTAACAAAGGAACCTTGCGTGCCTTTGCCGAGGTTGCTAACGTGATCTGGCACCCGGAGAGGCATACCCAGCCACTCCCTTCTCTGCCCCCTCCTTCTGACCAGAATTTAGCCATTTTCGATCGGCTAAATACCTTTCACTCTAATCAGCCCTTTCCTTCCCGGCGCTTAGTAGAGAACAACTCAGCGCTGGCAGCAAACGGGCTATTCTCCCGTTTTCCCAATTCAAGAATAGGTATTAGTTTGTTTGTTGGTTTTTTTTTTTTTTGCGTGATGGTAAGATATGTTTGACGTTAACCCTCCTCTTATTTATTTCAGAAATGGATTGGATGGCTGACTGCGAGGGCCTTCTCCCAGGGCTGAAACTCCTAGGGATGACACCCCCAGAGCTGCTCCTTTCGATGCTGACACGTCAAAGACGGTCAACAATACACAAGAGTTCGGGGGCCCGACAGACATCCCTTCCTCCATCGACATCCCCCTGACTGAGGGCGTCTCCTCAGTCCCCATTTCTTATACGTCATTCCATCCTGGTCCTCGCCGCCCCAACCCTGTATTGGAACAGGTCACTACCATCTCCACAGTCCTTACCAGGCTCCGAGATGAAGATTAGGATAAACAAGTCGATGACGACATAGAAGACCTCGACGTAGAACCTGTTTCTACCCTTCGTCCGGGGGTTGCCAAGACTGCCCCAAAGAGGAAGAGAAAAGACCCTCTTAAGGAAAAGGTGGAGGCCCTGACTCGCAAGAAGAGGGCCATTAGCCTGGTGACGAAGCCGTCGTTTGAGCTTCGCACAAATAAAATATCCTGTGCCCACAATTAGACTAGCTAGTGGTAAGTCCAGAGTCGAATCCACAGGGAACTGAGCAGTAACTCCTCCTGCAAAGGTATCACTAAAAAGGATTTGTATTCTGACGGGTTCTGACCACAACATGCTTATGGGCAGAACAGGGTTTCCAACTAAACTGAAATAACAAAGGTAAATGAATCAAATAACAAAACAATCCTGACTTGGGTTTGAATCACTAAACATGAACTAGGCACTCGATCATTGGTGCAAAGATAGATTACTATACTCGCATACCAGTGGTTATAGGAATAAGAATTGTTGCGCCCCTATTGTCACTCGTCACGCACGCAAAAACCCCTTGCCCAATCTATCCTTTCAGTTTATGATCCCTTAGAAGTTGCCACTAATGGAAATCAACTACCCCAACAACCACGCTCTCTGCGATGGCCTATCACTAGTTGTGCTTTGCCCATAATGCCTTAAGAATTAGATAGACCCACTTGACTCTTACGCAGATATTTCACCGCAGTCACAGCTCCAACACTCGTTGTACTATTTTGGAGGTCGATGGCGTCTCACCTTTGCCCAAAGTTTACTTGTGGCCAAAACTCCCTAGTTAACTAGTGATCAATTAATTAACCAAGTTGTTACAACCTTATTGAAATCAAACCTAGTGTATCGGGAATATGCTCATACAGTTGTTATGCCCAAATTAGACCTCTCGAGTTAAGTGTTCATGCTTAGATCATCTTGCCCAAATCAGAATTTAAAAATAGCCGGACATAAAGTAAATAACAAAAGCAAAAGACATGATGAAAAACAAACTGAAAATACTTAAAGGAATAAAAGAGTGCTTACGGCCAAAAGTGCCACAATGAGCATAAACAAAATAACCTACAACTACGCCCACAGCCTAGGCAAGCTTGAACTCCAGAACTTGTAATCTAAATGCGCAGCAGCCGGTTTTTCAACACCCTTGGCTTTGACTGATCCTCGTGTATATATAAGCGCGACTAGGGCAACGGAAGGCCCATCCCATATTGTTGCGGCCGGATCCATGGAAGGCATGGAGATGCTATCCATTTTCAGACCTAGTATTTGGAAGATTTCTTTTCTTTTGGATAAGGCACAGGTTTAGCCTTATCGGTCTCTTCTTGGATGCTGCCGCCTTCGGCCCATATCAAGCGCCTACTCCACAATCACGCTTCTTCCGTCTGTTGCGCTTCTCACTTCCTTCTCTATTCTCCTCCTAATGCCTGCCAGCTTTCGTGCGGTACTCTTGGGCATAAGTGATAGTTTTGCCTTCGAATCCCTCTTGCTTCCGGCAGATGCCTCTTTCACGGAAGGTGGCAGCAACTCTGACCCCTAAAGCACCTTTTACCCGCTAGCGGGCCCTGCCAAAGAACTACGCCCTCCCAGGCGACCAAACAACACAAAACAAAATGAAACGACTCTATCTAGACCTAAAACAGACTCAAAAACAGAGTACAATCTCAAGCGTCCACATGCGGCTTTGCCCAAGAGCAGATACTGACGAAACAGAAAACAAAACAAAACCTAACAAAGCATTGATCGCTAATTTCTTAACAACAATAACTGCAACTAAACAGTGTAATCGTAGCACAGAAACAGCAAGTAGAGTATCGTATCCACAAGGACTATTATAACGAATCACTCTAAGTAATCCTAAATAAACTCTAGTAATATTCAGGCAAACTCCAATAAGAATGAAGAATAAAACTAAAATCAAAATAAAGCAAATAAAATAGGATAAAAATTCAAATAATAAAATACTCTGACCCTAGGGATGTACTTTTACTAATTAATTACATGCATTTAATCTATTAATTCAATTACCAATTTAATCCAACCCTGATGAAAGATCACTATATTATTGACAGGCTTCTCTAACGAACACCTATGAACGTAGATTAATTTACCCCTTTTCACATTCAAGACTCCAAGGAATAAATTAACTCCAAATAGCACACAAAGAATAGATTCCTATAGCTTCACCCGTCGCATTCAAGACTCAAGGCTAACATTATATCATGCATTCCTGAATCGGCTGAACAATTATCGCATTCAAGACTCAAACTGAACAACTAGACATGTAAATTATTGATCAGGTAATTCACATGAAAACAGGCACCAGGAATCATGAATCACAAGTTGGAGGGCAAATTGATATCAACAAATCAAACACACATATTAAATCAACTTTTGATGTGATCCGGGCCGGTAATTATGGAATTTCACCGGAAAACACGAGTAACAACGTAAAAGATATGGAAATCACAGATCTAATTGATATGTAAGCGGAAGACTAAAAAATGAACGAATACAAATTAAAGACTGATAGAAGTATGGAATATCTCAAAACCCCTGAATCTAAACCACGAAATGATCTAGGAGAACGAATCCCTAAACCCCAACGTGAATTTGATTCAGTAACTCGGAGACGCTGAATGACACACGGCGAGGGATGATGAACTCATCGATTCGTCGATAGGTTGAATTTGCTTGGGCAAAATTCAGGAAGAACTCGAAGTCCTCAAGAGAGAATAATCTCACAAATTTGATTGATAAAAGATATAAGTTGTCATTTCGTTCCGCACAGCCGCCATATATATAGGCAAAATAAAACCCTAATTTAAATAAGGAAATAACGAAAACAAAGGAAACAAATAAACAAGGAAACAAAAATAAACTTGTTCAGCAAGCTTGGTCAACTCTGCTCTGGCAAAGCCAAGGTTCCTCTATCGGGACGATTCCTCTGGCGGGAGGATTCCTCTAGCGGGATGATTCATCTGCTCGGGACGAGACGACTTCGCTGCTCTGGAATTCGATTCCGCTGGCGAGCTTGATTCCGCTGGCGAACTTGATTCCACTGGCGAGCTTGATTCCGCTGGCGAGCTTGATTTCTCTGCTAGCCCTGTTCTGGCGCGAGCTTGGCTTTGTTCGGGCTGCATCAACTTTGTACAAACCTTAGGTTCAGATAAAAGAACTAGCCAAACATCATAAAATAAAATAAAAGCATAATAAAGAAGAAAGCAATAATAAAAACTGAATTATATAAAAACTGAATGAAAAATCTTGAATCTTCAATCTATATAGAAATCCAATCCAAGCTGTAAAAAACTGAAAAACAATAATAATCTAAAGCTATGAAACTGAGAAAAATAAAAGCTGGGAACCCCAGATAGGTCAAAAAGAGGACCTATTTAAAGTGTCAGGGTAAAATACAGTGTTTGGAACCCAGAAGAACTCTAAAAATCAGAAAAAATTGCAAACCCGCCAAATTCGGCGGTCGCCGAGTTGACCGCCGTTTTTGTGCTGAAAAATGACCAAATTCGGCGCCCGCCGAATTTAAAACTCGCAGTGCAAAACTGAAACAGAGATTTCGGCGACCAAATCGGCGCCCGCCGTTTTGGTCGCCGAATTTCTTCTTCAAAATGCCCATTTTCGGCGGTCAAAGTCGTTGACCGCCGAGTTTTGACTGCTGCGCGCGATGTTTTTGTTTCAGCCATAACTTTCTCGTCCGAACTCCGATTTGCAATCCGTTTGCGCTCACGAACTCGTATTGAGACGATCTACAACTTTAATTTCAGCACAGTTTTCCAAATTCAGACTCAATAAACCTGTAATTTCCTACAAAGTTCGAGTAAGAATCATGTTTTACATGATAAAGCAATTTAAGCACAAAACAATCATCTAACACTCAATTTCCTATAAAATTAACATCATATGAACACTAAAAACCATGGAAACATGAGTGTTATCAACTCCCCCAAACTTAAGCCATTGTTCATCCTCGAATAATGAGAAGAACACAATCAATAACACGAATGGGTAAGAAATCTAGCTCATCGATGCCTCCGAAAGATAAAGAATGATTGAATTATCAAATCTTCAATAATTAAGCACAAAATTCACCAATAAACACAACCTATAGCAAAATCAACCTTGACATTCCAAACAATTGAATCTCACAAGGTATGTGTATCACTCAACTCTCAATTTGATGGAATATATAGGACGTGTATGCTCTCATCGAATTCAATGCAATGCAGATCACTTACCATAGGCTTGCTAATCTTCTACAATCTCCATCACTAAAAGTGTGCCAGGACTAAGATCAAAAAGGTCTTTTTCTTTGGGTTATAATGTAGGGACATTGGTTAAGGTAGGGAAATATAGGCTAAGTGACTCAAAATAATTAAGTACCAACCTTATAACTTCACAAATCAAGTATGAAATAAATTCCATCTTCCGACTCCGACTCCTCCAACTTCTCCTTTCCTTTGCCCACAGCAGGGCTTTGGCCTTCGGCCGCCGAAACTTCTCTTTTCTCTGGATTGGTGAATTTGGGCACACCCTTCTCCATTCTCACATCCCTCATTTGAATCAAAGCCTCCACATTGAGCTTCTCTGCCTCGATCCTGGTGTTTCCTTCCTCGATCTCGATCTCATTCAGTTGAGCAAATGCGGTGGTGAACTAGATGCACAAGAGCCTTTGATTGGGTTTGCTGATGATGGATTCTATGTGCTCAATCAGGAAGGCCCCGAAGTTGAACTTCACATTGTTGTTCATTGCCAAAATAATGCAGAGATCCTTTTTAGACATAGCATTCCGGCTGTCCAGCTTCCCGAAGAGAGAGTAGGAGAGGATGCGGTGGCACATCCTAAGGGCAGAATCACGGATTCTGTGCCCCTTGACCTTTTGTGTCTTGAACAGACCTCCATCCCCAATGTCTGCCCACATGACATCCCATTTCTGGGCGTCAAAGGTTGGGACTCCTCTTTTGGCTTCCTTGTACTCATTTTTCTGCAGATCCTTCAACTTCACCATTCCCAAATTCAGCTCGTTCACGGACATGTCTCTTGTTTCCCCCTTCATGGAGAAGCTCATGCGCCCAGAGGGCCACAAGTGGGGTTGATGTCCACCTGGACCGAATTGAAAACCTCTCTTACCACTTCCTCATACGCGTGGCTCGGCCATTCCAAAAATGTCTCCCATCCTATGTTGGCAAAATACTCCTTAATCTTCCCCACTACGCCCAATTGCTCTAGTGAGTCCATATCCGGGATCTTGGGCACAACAATCCCCTTCTTCTTCGATAGCTCAGTTGTCTTCTTCCTGCTTCTCGAGGCGGAGGCCGGCTCCCCTTTGATCATCCGAATTGGGGTTGGGTTCAGAGCTCTGTTTCTTCTCTTGGCTGGTGTCTCCTTTGCATCCTCGCCGGATTCCCCTTGCTCCTCTTGCAGCACTGAACCCGAAGGTTCATTTTTCTCAGTCGACGAGCCTTCGGCCGGCGTGGCCGATTTCTTTCTCTTTGAGGCAGAGGGCGGTTGTTTCTTCTTCGCAGGCTCCTCTTCACTCTTCTTCGCCATTTCCGATGCGGGCTTGCCCTCTTCTATGATTGCATGAGGTTCACTGGTGCCAAGGGTTGGTACGTCAATCTCCACCGTGAGTTGGTCGATGACGTTCTCGTCTACCGGCGAGGGGCTCTCGGCTTGCGGCAGGGTTTTGGATGATGGAGGTGGTGTGGTTTCCATTGGAATGGACTTCGGACGTGAGGTTTTTCTTGGTGGATTTGGTTTGGATGGTGTGGGGTTTTCTCCGGTGAGGTCGAGTTTTGTGCCTTGGGGTATTCATCTGAGTTTATTCTTCGGCCGTGTGGAGACCATGGTGGTGCGGTGGTGGTTTTTGTATGAGAAGGGTCTGAGAAAATGGGGTGGTGATTATGGGAAGTTGGATGGTTGAGGGTAGTGACGTCATGGGTAGAGGTTTAGGGTTTTTGACGGATAGGGCTGACAACTGTCACATGATGTGACGTGCGTCAGACAGTTTCGACCAGTGTTTTGCCCGAGAACCCTGCTTGCATTTGGATCGAACGTCCCAACCCTGGATTGCTTCTGCCCAAAACTCCTTCTCCTGGTACCTGCACATAAAATTTCAAATTCCCGCGAAGGCGGGAAACTCAATCCTACCCGCAGCTGTGGGCAAAATCTAGTTCCTAGGAAAAACAAGGAAAGAAATAAACTTACGAAAAACAAAACATGAAAAACTGAAACACCAGGTTACCTCGTGGCCAGTGCTCTATTTATCGTCCTGAGCATGACGTATTACCCCAAAGTTATCCGAGTGATTTGTTTCTGGGGATGGATCCAGCTCCTCCCCAATCCTTGGTTCATGCCCATAATAGGCCTTCAATCTTTGCCCATTCAACTTGAATACTTTCCCTGACTTTGGATTCTTGACTTCGACGACTCCATTTAGGAATTGGGCTTGTACTTCAAACGGCCCAGTCCATTTTGTACTCAGCTTTCCTGAGGCAAATTTGAACCGAGTTTGGTACAAAAGGACCTTTTGCCCATAGATGAACTGCTTGTTCGTGATCATGGCGTCGTGACTTTTATTCATTCTTTCTTTGTAGAGAACTGCATTGTCATACGCCTCTCTTCTGATTTCCTCCAACTCTTGAATCTCAAGTTTTCTTGATTGCCCCGCCTCATTCCAGTCATAGTTCACCTTATTGACTGCCCAAAAGGCCTTGTGCTCCAGCTCTACCGGTAAATGACACATTTTGCAATAAACCATTCTGTATGGTGACATCCCAAACGGGGTCTTGTATGCAGTTTGATATGCCCATAAGGCATCTTCTAACTTTAAACTCCAATCTTTCCTTGTTGGACCAACGGTTTTTCGCAGGATTATTTTGATGATGCGATTTGACAGTTCTGCCTGACCATTGGCTTGTGGGTGGTAGGCTGTTGAGACCCGATGCTGAACTCCATATTTTTTGATCAAGTTTTTTGACCGAGAAATTGCAAAAGTGGGATCCCTGGTCGCTGATGATTGTTCTGGGCACACCAAACCTGCAAATAACATTAGTTTTCAAAAAATTCACCACTATCTTTGAGTCGTTTGTCGGAGAGGCCTTTGCCTCGACCCATTTGGAGACATAATCCACCAGAAGCAGGATGTACAAGTTCCCTCTCGAACTGGGCAGGGGTCCCATGAAATCCATGCCCCATATGTCGAATATTTCCATGGGCATGATCAAAACCATTGTAATTTCATTCCTTCTGGTTATGTTTCCTTCTCTTTGGCACTGAGGGCAGTTCTTGCAAAGCCATGTAACTGTCTTTGAAAATGGTTGGCCAGTAAAACCCGCATTCCAGAACCTTGGCCACAGTCCTCTTATGCCCAAAATGGCCTCCACATTCTTTTGAATGGCAAAATTCCAGAATACTTCCCTGTTCTTCTTGTGGAATGCATCTCCTTAACATTTGATTCCCGCATTGCTTCCATAAGTACGGTTCATCCCAAATATATTCCCTGCTTTCCTTGGTCAATTTCTTCTTCTGGGCATAAGTGTACCCTGGAGGTATATATCCAGAACACAAGTAATTACACAGGTCTGCGTACCAACGATATTCCCTCCTTCCTTGGGCATAGAACAACTGCTCATCGGGAAACATCTCTTTAATTGGTTCCCCTTCCTTCTTTCTCACAATTCTGCTCAAATGGTCGGCCACTTGATTTTGTGCCCCAGCTTTGTCCTTGATTTCCACATCGAATTCTTGCAAGAACAAAACCCATCGGATCAATCTTGGTTTGGACTCCTTTTTGGCCAAAAGGTACTTCAGAGCAGCATGATCGGTGTCGACCGTAGTTTTTCCTCCAAGCAAGTAGGACCTGAATTTTTCAAAAGCAAACACTACTGCCAACATTTCTTTCTCTGTGGTGGAATAACTGATCTGAGCCCCGTTGAGGGTTTTGGAGGCATAGTAGATGACATGACTTTCCTTTCCCCGCTTTTGCCCAAGAACTGCTCCGATGGCATATCCGCTGGCGTCACATGACTCAACCTAGAACACCTCTAGTTTGACTTGCAATAGAACAAGGACATCCTAGTGATGTTAAGTTGACCCAGTGTCATCTCTCAAAGAAAGTCTTTAAGGGCTTTTAGTAGTATCGTAGGAAAAAGCAATAAAAGAAAGCAGTAAAGAGTTTGATTATTAAACTAAAACTTGGAATTAAAAACTTAATTAAAAACCGAACTTAAAATTAACTAGGCGAATTGAACTATTAAACCCTAGGCAAGATTTTAAAGAACTTAAATTAAACCTACTTATGAAATTAAATACTTGTAAATTAAAAACCAACTAATCTAGGCGTCAACTAAAGTGCATAATTTAAATTGCATAATTAAAAAGAAAGCATAAACATAAACGAAAAGCATAAACATGATTAAACAGAAATAAATTGAATTTAAATACGAAGTACCGTAAAATCCTTGAACGTG
Source organism: Salvia miltiorrhiza (assembly GCF_028751815.1). NCBI lineage: Eukaryota > Viridiplantae > Streptophyta > Magnoliopsida > Lamiales > Lamiaceae > Salvia > Salvia miltiorrhiza. The sequence continues at coordinate 371,742 of NW_026651515.1, forward strand.
TAATTGTGTCACTCAATCACAATCCAAGAAACTAAACAAACCGAAATCGAAAACTAACTAGAACAATGAAAACTCGAAACTATGAAAGCACTAAGAAAGCAAGTAAATCCTAAGTTTCGGATGCCAACAGATCTCAAAGATGGCGTCTAAAACTAGGGCAAAAGTATTATTGTTACAATGAAAAGTATGGCCCTATTTATAGACTTCGAATCCCTCTAGATCACCATGGAAGTTGCCATGCAAAGTAGAATTATAAAGGCAATAGAATCGTGCAAGATAAGGCAACTCTCCAGCTGTGACGCGCGCTCTGGAAACACTCCTACTCTGGCCGAATTCGCAGCTCTCGCTAGAGGAACGGATGTCGTCAGAGAAATGGCTTCCGTTAGAGAAAAGGCTTCCGCTCTGACGCATTTCTCTGCTCTGGCATTTCTTCTCTGCTCTGGCATTCCTCTGCTCTGGTATTCGACTCCTCTGGCTATTGGTTTCCTCTGGCGCTTATGATTCCTCTGGCGCTTATGATTCCTCTGGCGAGACTTCGCTTCTCTGGCGTTCCGCGGATTTCTCTGCTCTGCAGCGACAGAGCGCATTTCTCTGCTCTGACTTGGTTCCGCTGCTCTGGATTGGTTCCGCTGCTCTGGCTCTGGAGCATTTCTCTGGCTTCCCATTTCGCTGCTCTGGCATGCGGGGCTTCGCTTCTCTGACATGCCAGAGTATGCACAAAAACGTAATTCTTAGCCCAAACTTCTCCAACATTTGCACTCTTCATCTCGAAATCCTAAATCTCCTGCAAAGCATAAAATACACCATAAAACGCACCAATTTCCATAAGATTTAACTTAAAATATGCACATGCAAGCCCCTAAAATTAGAACAATTAGGCATAAATCATCACATTACCTTAAAACGCATCCCCCAGTCTGTAGGTTGTATTATGGGAGCGGAGATCAGATTGTTCTTCAAAATGTGAAAAGCCTATTTGCAGTCTTCATCAAAATTCCACTCCACTTCATCCTGGAGCAGCCTTGTCATTGGTTGAGCAATTTTGGCAAAGTCCTTGACGAATCTTCTGTAAAAACCAGCGTGCCCAAGGAAACCCCGCAATTATTTGATGTTTGTTAGGTAGGGAAGCTCTGCTATAATTTCAATCTTGGCTTTGTCCACTTCTATCCCTCTGCCTGAAATCACGTGTCCTAACACAATCCCTTCTTTGACCTTGAAGTGGCATTTCTCATAGTTCAAAACCAAACTTTTGTCGACGCACCTTTGCAGTACTTTCTCCAGATTAGCGAGGCATGAATCGAAGGTTTCCCCATAGACAGTGAAATCATCCATGAATACCTCGATGCAGTTTTTGAGGAGGTCCGAGAATATGCTCATCATACACCTTTGGAATGTTCCAGGGGCGTTGCATAGCCCAAACGGCATCCTTCGATAGGCAAAAGTGCCGAAAGGGCAAGTGAAAGTGGTTTTGCCCTGATCCTCCTTTGCAACCCAAATCTGCATATATCCCGAGTATCCATCCAGAAAACAAAAATATTAATTTCTCGCAAGTCTCTCGAGTATCTCATCAATGAAAGGCAAGGGGAAGTGATCCTTCCTTGTCTTTTGATTGAGCTTGCGGTAGTCAATACATACTCTCCAGCCGATTTGTAACCTTGTAGCGATCAGTTCCCGGAATTCATTTTCCACCACTTGTATGCCAGACTTCTTGGGTACAACGTGCACTGGACTCACCCATCTACTATCGGACACTGGATATATTATGCCCAAATCCAATAGTTTGAGTATCTCCTTCATCACAACTTCCTTCATGGCTGGATTGAGCTTTCTATGGGGGTTTCGGACTGGAGTTGCATCTTCCTCTAGCAATATATGGTGCATACACACTGTAGGGCTTATGCCCTTAATATCAGCTAGGGTCCATCCAATAGCTTCTTTGTATTTACCTAAAGTCTTCTTAACCTTGCTTTCATCTTCTGGTGTTAACTCCGAATTGATGATTACGGGCAAAGTGTCAGTTTCACCCAGAAAAATGTACTTGAGATGCTTGGGTAGAGACTTCAATTCTAGCTTGGGTGCTCTCTAGAGTGAAGGCACCAATCGATCCTCAGCTTTCAGGGTGGGAATGTTCAGAGCTTCTGTGTAGTTGATAACTTCGCTCCATGCATTCAGCATTTTCACCGCCTCTTTTAGTTGTTCCTCCTAAACATCTTCCTCGGTGGTACTGCTCTGAATTACCACATCGAAAGGTTCCCTGAGTGTCGTTCTGGGCAATTTCTCCTCAACAACCCTGCTGATTATATCGACACTTTTTACCATCTCTGTGTCGGCGGGATGCTTCATGGCGTTATATATATCGAAAGTTACTGTCTCTCCCTCGAACTGGCATGTCAATTTTCCCGTATCACAATCGATGCGCGCCCTGGCAGTTTTGAGAAAAGGCCTCCCTAAAAGCATAACTGGGTCGCGTGCTTTTGATTTCCCCATATCAAGGATGTAGAAATCTGCTGCGAAAATCAGTTCCTCCACTTTGACCAAAACGTCCTCCAGTAATCCTTCTGGGTACAAATTTGACCTGTCTGCCAGTTGGATCCCTACTCGGGTAGGTTTCAGCGATCCTATCTCCACATCCTGATACATAGATAAAGGCATAACATTTATGGATGCCCCGACGTCGAGCATTGCCTTATCCACCTTCATGGTCCCTATCACACAAGGAATATAGAACATCCCTGGATCTCCACACTTTATGGGCATATCTCGCTGTAAAACTGTGAATACTGACTCGCCCACCTGGAACTTGGCATCATCAGTGTATTTAACCTTCCGGGTGCAGAGTTCTTTTAGGAATTTGGCACATCTGGGCATAGAGCGTAGTGCGACCAGAAGGGGCATATTGACTTCTACCTTTTTAAAGATTTTCACCAATTCGGTCAATTCTTCTTTTTCCTGTTCTCTGGCCATTCTGCCTGGGAAGGGGATTATGGGCTCAACATGTCTCAATTTTTCTTTGCCTTTTTCTGCTGCTTTCTTCTTAGTTTCCCTTTCTTGAGCTAATTCTTCCTCATCTGCTGACCCCATTCCAACTTCCTCACTAACCTCTGGTTCTTCCTCAGTTTGCTTTCCAACCACCTCGGGTAGTTCCTTACCGTTCCTGAGTGTCACGGCATTTACTTTCTTTACCTCCACTTGGGCAGGAAGTTCCCCCTGTTTGCTTTCCAGGCGAGCTACTGCTTGGGCAAGATGTGACACTTGGGCATTAATATTCAGCATTCCTCCCATTGTCTCCATCATGAACTTTTCGGTTTCTTGCTGGAATTTTACGTGTTGTTGTACCATTTGATGCACAAGCTCTGCCAGGGAGGATCCTCTTGCCTGTTGAGGTTGTTATGAGTATTGTTGTTGATTACTTGGTTGCCCCTGGCTTTGTCCCAGATAGTTGTTGTTGCCGTACCTGAGATTTTCGTGCTGTCTCCATTCTTGGTTGTTGTATTGTTGCCTATAGGGTTCAAAAGGCTTTTGATTATGTCCCCCATTACTTCCTCCTTGTTGTTGCCCAATAGCATTGACCTCATCGTCCTCGAACAGTTGTGGACATTCATCAGTTGCATGTGAATTTGCCATGCAAAGTTGGCAAGTTTTCACGGACTTTCGGATGCTGGGAATTCCCTGGTTGGGTGTTCCTTGAGTTGTCATGAACTTCTCGAACATGTTGCATAGCTTGCCCAACTTATCATCTTGGGCCGAAGGATTCGAAATTGGTGCGTTTCTGACTATTGTTCCTTCTTCGTCTCTGAAAGCTTCTGCTGCAGATTTGTTCAGGATTGATCCTCCGCAAGCAGCATGTAACCACTGCCTATCTTGCCTTCCAATTCCTCCCACGAAGTACCGAATAAGATCATGGTCCGGTATTTGATGTTGTGGGCATTTGGCCAACATTTGTTTGAACCTCCCCCAATACTCGTAGAGGATTTCTCCTGACCCCATCTCGATGTTTCTTATTCGAGTCCTCAAATTCTGGATTCGGGCTTCTGGAAAATACAACTCTAAAAACTTACTCTGCAACTCCTACCAGGTTCTGATGCGTCCTTCAGGCAAATTGTACAGCCACTCCCTCGCTCTTTCTAATAGAGAGAACAGAAAAGTAAGGAGTCGGATGTATACACCAAAGGCTTAGCTTGCAGTGCGCACTGTTCCGCATGCCATCTCGAAATCCTGAAGATGTCTTTAAGGGTCCTCCCTAGTCATATACTGTACTTGGGCAAGATTTGAATCAGTGTATGCTTCAGCTCCCAATTTCCAGTGATCTCCGGTAGCACGATGGCGGAGGGCCGGAGGTTGAGATTGTTTGGAAACATCATATCCCGAAGAGTTTTGTTGGCATTGTCATATACTACTTCTGGGTTTTCCGCCATCTCTCTTTCTTCTTCTAACCCTACGTCTCTGTCTCTCTCGTGCCTCTTGTTCTGCCCTACGTCTGTTCCCGTTGTTCAGTGGTACTAGTCGATCAATCTCCGCGTTGAGCAAAAGATCTTCGTTACCTGCACTCCTGGCACGACGAAGAAACATACAATAAGGCAAAACTCACACTTTGATCACAAAAGAAACTTAGTTCCCCGGCAACGGCGCCAATTTGACGAAGCCGTCGTTTAAGCTTCGCACAAATAAAATATCTTATTCCCACAACTAGACTAGCTAGTGATAAGTCCAGAGTCGAATCCACAGGGAACTGAGCAGTAACTCCTCCTGCAAAGGTATCACTAAAAAGGATTTGTATTCTGACGGGTTCTGACCACAACGTGCTTATGGGCAGAACAGGGTTTCCAACTAAATTGAAATAACAAAGGTAAATGAATCAAATGACAAAACAATCCTGACTTGGGTTTCAATCACTAAACATGAACTAGGCACTCGATCATTGGTACAAAGATAGATTACTATACTCTCATACCAATGGTTATAGGCATAAGAATTATTGTGCCCCTACTGTCACTCGTCACACACGCAAAAACCCCTTGCCCAATCTATCATTTCACTTTATGATCCCTTAGAAGTTACCACTAATGGAAATCAACTACCCTGGGCAACATCCATGCTCTCTGCGATGGCCTATCGCTAGTTGTGCTTTGCCCAGAATGCCTTAAGAATTAGATAGACCAACTTGACTCTTACGCAGATATTTCACCGCAGTCACGGCTCCAACACTCGTTGTACTATTTTGGAGGTCGATGGCATCTCGCCTTTGTCCAAAGTTTACTTGTGGCCAAAACTCCCTAGTTAACTAGTGATCAATTAATTAACCAAGTTGTTACAACCTTATTGGAATCAAATCTAGTGTATCGGGAACATGCTCATACAGTTGTTATGCCCAAATTAAACCTCTCGAGTTAAGTATTCATACTTAGATCATCTTGCCCAAATCAGAATATAAAACTAGCCAGACATAAAGTAAATAACAAAAGCGAAAGACATGATGAAAAACAAACTAAAAATACTTAAAGAAATAAAAGAGTGCTTACGGCCAAAAGTGCCGCAATGAGCATAAACAAAATAACCTAGAACTACGCCCACAGCCTGGGCAAGCTTGAACTCCAGAACTCGTAATCTAAATGCGCAGCAGCCAGTTTTTCAACACCCTTGGCTTCGACTGATCCTCGGGTGTATATAAGCGCGACTAGGGCAACGGAAGGCCCAGCCCATATTGTTGCGGTCGGATCCATGCAAGGCATGGCGATGCTATCCACTTTCAGACATAGTATCTGGAAGATTTCTTTCCTTTTAGATAAGGCACAGGTTTAGCCTTATCGGTCTCTTCTTGGATGCTGCCGCCTTCGGCCCATATCAAGCGCCTACTCTACAATCACGCTTCTTCCGTCTGTTGCGCTTCTCACTTCCTTCTCTATTCTCCTCCTAATGCCTGCTAGCTTCTGTGTGGTACTCTTGGGCATAAAGGGTGGTTTTACCTCCGAATCCCTCTTGCTTCTGGCACATGCCTCTTTCACGGAAGGTGGCAGCAACTCTGACCCCTAAAGCACCTTCTGCCCACATGCGAGCCCTGCCAAAGCACTACGCCCTCCCAGGCGACCAAACAACACAAAATAAAAGAAAACGACTCTATCTAGACCTAAAACAGACTTGAAAATAGAGCACAATCTTGGGCTCATCACCTGGGCAAGTCGACAGCCCAAGAGCCAGAGCTGCCCGGAAGCGGTCCTGAAGACCGGACCACCGTTCTGATATACCCCGTCTCTACTATGGAGGGGCAGGAATATTATGAACAGATGTTAGCCCAGTTTCACCCGGATGATCAAGACATCGCCTGCGAGTTCTCGAGTAAGGCGTTGGCTGAATCACTGAGTCACACCTATATGACAGTATATTTTTCTCTCATCCCTTGGTGTTTTTGTGTTTTTTTTTTCTTTTTACCTGTTTACTTAACCCTTTGCTAATTCTCAAGAAGAGGCTCAGAAGACCGAGGCTCTACGCAGGGTGAAGCTTTTTGATGAAGTAGAGAGGAGCCTGCATCAGGCCAGGACTGCATTGGCCCTTAAAGGGATGGAAGCCTCCCAACTGGTGGCAGAGCTGGATCATGCTCAGGCCAGACTTACAGAACTGGAGGTCGAGAAAAACTCTTTGGAGTCTGCCCTTGAGGAAGCTAAACGGGAAACCAATGAATTGGGCTACAGATTCAAGGAGCGGTACTCTAAGGAGTACGACAAGTCTAAGAAGCGGTGAAGGGAGGCTCGCATCAGAGCCCATCGGGAGGGCTATATCTTTGGGGCCTGCGACCAACGACTGGAGTTTTTCCTATCGCCCCAAGGTCACCAGTTCCTCAAGCTCCTTTTCAAGGGTACGGTGGACGCTTTTTGTAAAACTCCCGACTTTCTGCGGAGGTTTGTCCCTGCCCTAGCCTACATGATCACAATAATCAGCCGCAAAGGGGCAGAGATGACTAGGGCCACCCCTGAACAAGTGGCCAAGCTGAATTCGAAATTTTGATACTCTATGTGTGTGGATTTTTTTTTTTTAACTTTTACTAAACGTAGATTCTGAAGAACTCAAGAACGGATGGAATTATGGAATATATGGAAGATATGCATGGAATTATAAGGTATGTATGGTCGAAAGAAAATTCTCACCGGATGGCATATGGACAAGACGGAAGCAGATGAAGAGACGAAACCCTAAAACGACATAAAACGTGGACAGAAAACGAAAAATGCAGAAACCCTAGAATTTCTACCCTTGAACGAAGACAGAATAAAACCTGGATAATGATACCAAATAATATGATCCTTGTCGGACCGTTCGAATGCACACGCTTACCGGAAGACTTGATAAACTAAATAACTAACGATAGAAGATGGAAATCCCAAAATCTCTGAATCTAACTCACGGAATGATCTAGGCGAACGAATCCCTAAACCCCAACGTGATGTTGATAAAGCAACTCGGAGATGCTGAATGACACCCGACGAGGGTTGGTTGAACTCGCCGTTACGTCGATAAGTTGAATTCGTTCTTGGAAAAATCAAGAAGAATTCGCAGATCTCAAGAGAGAATAAAACTCACAAATTTCATATATCAAAAGTTAATTAATTTCGTTCAACATGCAGCAGCCTTATATATAGGTAAAACTAAACCTAATCTAATGAATGAAACAAACGTAAAAACAAGAAAACTTAAAAATAAGGAAACTTGTTCGGCAAAGGTTGGTCAACTCTGGCGAGAACGCCAGCTCTGGAAACATCAGCTCTGGAAACTTAGCCTACTCTGTTCTGGACTTCAGCTCTGTTCTGGACTTCAGCTCTGCTCTGGACTTCAGCTCTGGAAAGTATAATCTGCTCTGTCAATTTGTTCTGCTCTGAGGCTATACTCTGGCGTCTGGCACTCTGCTCTGCTCTGAAGTTTTACTCTGGTCTGGCACTTTTCTCTGCTCTGAAGTCCTACTCTAGCACAACGAATTCAGCTCTGGCGAGCTTGGCTCTATTCTGGCGCGTCAGCTCTGCACGTAATAAGATTCATCACGCTTGTGCCTTGCTCGCCAACTCCACCATTTCCGATTGGCTTTCTCAACTCTTGTTTCCAGATTTCTTCAACCAAGATCATTAAGCTCTCCTTGAACTTCTTGGCTGTAGCTCTTGTCACCGGACCAACTGGAACATGCACTGGATCTCTGCTCTGGTCTGCATCATTTCCCTCCTCTTGAAAAGGATTTTGTCCTCAAATCCAAAGCATCGCCTACATCATAAGGACTCAAATCAGTCACATTATACTCACCTGGTAAGTCCAACTTGTAGGCATTATTATTGATGCGCTCCAAAACTTGAAATGGCCCGTCTCCTCTAGGAAGTAATTTTGATCACCACTGCAATGGAAACCTTTCCTTGCGCATGTGCTGCCATACCCAATCACTGGGCTCGAACACCACCTTGCGACGCCCTTTATTGGCTTGCTCTGCGTATTGTTTTGTGCGGCGCTCAATGTTCAGTCTGGCCTTCTCATGAATTTGCCGCACGTACTCAGCCTTCTGCTTCCCATCGAGGTGAGTATGCTCATGCTCGGGTAAAGGAGATAAATCCAAGGATTAAAGCTATACACAATCTCAAAAGGTGAATACTTAGTAGCAGAATGAACAAAACGGTTATATGCAAACTCAACATGAGGCAAACACTCTTCCCAAGGCTTAATGTTCTTCTTGATAATAGCTCTAAGCAAAGTAGACAAAGTCCTATTCACTACTTCGGTTTGACCATCAGTTTGTGGATGACAAGTAGTAGAGAACAAAAGTTTCGTACCTAACTTACACCATAAAGTTTTCCAAAAGTAACTCAAAAACTTCGAATTCTTATCAGAAACAATAGTCCTGGGCATACCATGCAATCTAACAACTTCTCGAAAGAACAAATCAGCTATATGAGATGCATCATCAGATTTATGACATGGAATGAAATGTGCCATTTTAGAGAAACGATCAACCACCACAAAAATAGAATCTCTACCACGCTTAGTCTTAGGCAGACCTAACACGAAATCCATAGAGATATCAATCCACGGTGCTGTAGGAATAGGTAATGGTGTGTACAATCCATGGGAACTCACCCCTTAGACTTGGCTTGCTTACATATAACACATCGGCCACATATTCATTCAACATCTCATTTCATGTGAGGCCAAAAGAAGTGCTCATGTAAAACAGCTAAAGTCTTAGCTATGCCAAAATGTCCCATCAAACCCCCACCATGAGACTCAAGCAACAACAAATTACGTAGAGAACATTTAGGAACAAACAACTTATTCCTCCTAAAAAGATAGTCATCATGTCTAAAGTACTCTCCACTAGCAGATATCTCACATGCTCGATAAATCTCACCAAAATCATCATCATGCTCATACAAACTCTTAATGCACTCAAAACCAAGCAACTTAGCATCTAAGGTAGAGATCAAGGCATACCTCCGAGAAAGTGCATCAGCCACCACATTCTCCTTACCATGCTTGTATTTGATGACGTAGGGAAACATCTCAATGAACTCCATCCACCGTGCATGCCTCTTATTCAACTTGTGCTGCCTCTTCAAGTGCTTCAACGACTCATGATCCGTGTAAATAACGAACTCATTGGGCCACAAGTAGTGCTGTCACGTTTGTAACGCTCTCACCATGGCGTGTAGCTCCTTATCGTATGTAGGATAGCTCAACGTCACTCCGCTTAGCTTCTCGCTGAAGTACGCAATGGGTCGTCTCTCTTGCATCAAAACTGCACCAATACCAACACCAGAAGCATCACATTCAATCTCAAAAGATTTTGAAAAGTTAGGAAGAGATAATACCGGGGTGTGTGTCAGTTCGTACTTCAACAACGCAAACGCCTCCTCTTGCGCCTATCCCCACTTGATCTCCACGTTCTTCTTGATAACCGCCGGTAAAAGCTAGCAAGTCCATGAAAACTCCTAACTTCTCCAATGCTCTTGGGAGTCGGCCACTCTTGAATAGCTCGTATCTTCTCCTCATCAACCTGTACATCCTGTGCACTAACAACAAAACCAAGAAACACAAGCTTTTCCGTACAAAAAGTGCACTTCTTAAGGTTAGCAAATAGCTTTTCTTTCCTAAGCACACCCATAACGGACCTCAAATGCTCAACATGTTCGTCACGACTCTTGCTATATACTAGGATATCATCAAAATAGACAACGACAAATTTGCCAATAAAAGTACGCAAAACATGATTCATAAGACGCATAAACGTGCTAGGAGCATTAGTCAAACCAAAGGGCATAAATAACCACTCATACAAACCAAATTTTGTCTTAAAAGCAGTTTTTTATTCATCGCCTTCCTTAATCCTAATTTGATGGTATCCACTACGCAAATCAATCTTGGAAAACACACAAGAGCCATGCAACTCATCCAGCATATCATCTAATCGCGGAATAGGATAGCGATACTTTATCGTGAAGTTATTAATGGCTCGGCAATCACAACACATCCTCATGGTTGAATCCTTCTTGGGTACGAGTAGAACAGGTACCGCACAAGGACTCAAACTCCCTCACATGCCCCTTAGCCAATAACTCGCTGATTTGCCTCTCCAAGTCCTTTGTCTCTTCCGGATTGGTTCGGTAGGCTGGTCAGTTCGGTAGTGTAGCTCCGGGCATAAAATCAATTTGATGTTCAATCCCTCGAATTGGTGGTAAGCCATGAGGTGTATCTTCGGGAAAGACATCATCTAACTCCTGCAAAACAGAACAGATAGAAGGGGGTAGAGAAGAGAGATCGTTAGTAATGATCAAATTCTCCTTGAACCGCAACACAATAATAGGCCTCTCCTCCTTCACAGCCCACTTCAATTCACTAGCCCTTGTAAGAAAGGACTTATGTATCAAACCAATCTCATTTTGCTCCACGGGCTGCTCCTTAGACTTCACCTTTTCCGCCTCCTTTTGCAATTGCACTTGATCCTCATAAACTTGTTTAGGGCTAAGAGGAACAAGTGACACCTTCTTTTGATTATACTCAAAGGAGTACTTGTTGATGAATCCATCATGAGTAACACGTCGATCAAACTTCCACGGCCTACCCAACAAGATATGGCTTGCCTGCATGGGAATAACATCACACAACACCTCGTCCTCATACTTCCCAATGCAAAATGGTACTTTCACTTGCTTGGTAACCTTGACGACGTCGGTCTCATTCAGCCATTACAAACGATACGGTTTGGAGTGTTTTACCTCGGTCAGCCCCAATCTCGCCACCATGGACCTACTTGCCACATTCGTGCAACTCCCACCGTCAATGATCACACTGCATACCTTGTCGTGGACAAGACATTGTTGGATTTGTATACTGAAAGCAAGAACGTTTTATGCTTGTATACAATGTTTCCTAAGTTCACTATCTAATCTCCTATCTGATTGTGTTCATGATTGCATATGTATGTTCTTTATCTCTATATAAGTAGATTATATGGTGTGTTGTAGATCACAGAAGACCATATAATTGGAATAACCTTAAGAGATATAATATGATCACAGCCGAAATAACTCTAGGACAAGTTATTGGTTTAGGCTGCAGTATAGATGGAAGTAGTTTGTCTTGGCTACTTGTCTATACTGGTACGTCATTACGTATTGATAGGACCAACAGTTGAGATGTATTCTTCTATCTGACTTAAGTGAAGAATCAAGATCTCGGTGACTCATAAATCTTAATACTAATAAGTATTCAGATATATATGTTAATTCGTATATCACTTTGACTTACTATGGGCGAGAGTTAAATGCTAACTCGAGTACTCTGTATCTTGGGTGATAGCGGTTAATATATGATATTTGATTATCTGTATTAGTACCCGTATCCAGTATAGGATAATGACATCCCCTTAAGGAGCTCAATAAGGTTTATTACGCTAAACCCTGCAGGTTGATTAAGTTCAGGCGTAATAATAAAGTTTGAGTGGTACTGCTTAAGGATTTATAAAGAGATTAATTAATTTAAGCTGTCAGAGCTCTAATTAATTAATGGATGTCGGATATTTTAAATACGGAGATTTAATAAGTCTAAATACAAGCCCCCGACTCATCACCGGCAATAAAGGGGTAAGTCAGTATCGGTTCTCTAGTGGAATGAACTGATATTTATAAATTAATTATGGTCTGGGCTGACCATAGATAATTAATTTATTTGAGGCCCATCTTTATTCCTTGTATTTGGTCCCTGGACTGGCCCAATGTCTCCTAGCCCAAGAAGAGAGAATTCACGCCTCCTACACCTAATCTGTGCCTACACGTATTTATTTTATTATAAATACAGCTGTCAGCTCTCAGGAAAATACACTGATAAAATATTAGGGTTTTGAGAGAGCTGTGGGGCGCAGGAAAAACGTGTGGAGCATTCTCTCTTGGGACTTTCATAGATCGTTGTCCATCCAACGGTGAAAGCTGAGCGGGATACAGTCGAGAAGATCAGAGCTGGAGTCAGTTTTTCGCAGGAAACCAAGTTCTGGCAGTCTCCGTAAAACGGCCATAACTTCCTCCACAGAACTCCGATTCAGACGAATCAGGCGGCCACGGAAAGCTCTCTCGAAGACGAAGAAGTCGTATTTCTGGGCGAAATACGATTTGAGGACGTTTGAGGCTTCAAACGAAGGCGTCAAGTTGGCTGACCTGTTCAGCAACAGATTGACGAATTCTTAGGAATTCTTCAGGTATTCTCTAACTCCAACGTGCAGTTGTTAAATTCATAGGAGCATGTTAGGATTAATCGTTGTATGATAAATTAATAATATTCCAAGAAACGATCATCGGGCAATCGGAGCATTAATTCAGTTTAATATTCCTTCAGACATCTCGTGTGAAAGAGGTTCTCCCGCCGCTCTCTCTCTTCGGGTTGAGTTTGGACACTCAAAGCTCTCCGAGCTACAAAAAGTTGTCCATTTGGTGCAAAAATCTCCTCACAATCCTTCTCGTCGAGATCCTCTAATCCGGGCATCTCTGGATCTGTCTCCTCACCGTCCGTCACAACATCACCGTCATCTCGTACGATCACTATTCACCTATTTGGACACTCGCTCATGATATGTCCAAATCCTTGACACTTGAAACACTTCTTGTCTCTGTTTCTTCCATCGGGAACGACGGTTGTACTCTGATTCACGGTCTTCGGCCCCCCTGCTCGGGATTGCCTCCAATTACTCTGACTCTGTCTCTGGTTGCCGCCAGAGCTGGGGGTGCTCTGACTCTATCTCTGGTCCCCGCCAGAGCTGTACGTGCTCTGACTCTGTCTCTGGTTGCCAAAGCTGTAAGTGCCCTGACTCTGTCTCTGGTTGCCGCCAGAGCTGTATATACTCCCACTCTGTCTCTAGTTGCCGCCAGAGCTGTATATGCTCCCACTCTGTCTCTAGTTGCCGCCAGAGCTGTAAGTGTTTTGACTCTGTCTCTGGTTGCCACCAGAGCAGTAAATGCTCCCACTCTGTCTCTGGTTGCCGCCAGAGCTGTCCCTCCTCTTGAGTTGATTCTCGATTTTTATTGCCATGTGGACCATGTCCTCTAACTCTACATAATGTTGCAGCTCCACCTTGTCACGAATATCCCAATGTAATCCAGCCAAGAATCGAGCGATGGTCGCCTCTCTTTCCTCCACAACATTGACTCGAATCATGGCCACCTCCATCTCTTTATAGTACTCATCGACGCTCCGACTGCCTTGTTTCAGATTCTGCAATTTGTTGAAGAGCTCTCGGTAGTAATGATTAGGTACAAAACGTTTCCTCATCACCGCCTTCATCTTTTGCCAAGTCTGAACAGGTGGCTCTCCATTTCTCCTCCTACTCGTGATCATCTGATCCCACAACACAAGTGCGTAATCTGAAAACTCAATTGCCGCTAACTTCACCTTCTTGAGCTCGGAATAGTTGTGGCAATCGAATAGCAGCTCTAACTTTCTCTCCCACTCAAGATACAATTCTGGCTTGTTCTTCCCTTGGAATGAGGGAATGTTCATCTTGATATTGGCAAGGTTGTCATCTTGATAATTCTGACCATCATCTCTACGCCAATGCCCCTCGTCTTCTCCTTCATACTCTGACTCATCTACATACTCCTCGTGATGATGAATATGCCGAAGTGGCATGCGAAATCCTCCATTACCACGTCCTCCTCGATCCCCACGTCCTCTTCGACCACCACGTCTTCCTCGAGCCAAAGTGGACTGAGACTGCTCCATCTGGCCCATCCTCTCATGCATTCCCTCCAATTCGGATCGCATCCACTTTCCAAATTCTGATCTCAAAGCCTCCATCATGAATTTTGTTTTTGGATCAACGGCAGATTGATCCTCCACATGCGAACCCTGTTCATCTTTCTTTGACATTGTGACACAGAAACAAGAAAAGGTTAGTAAAAAAAAAAGAAGGAAACCTCACCGCCTCACAAACACTCGTGTATATCACACAAATATGAATCACTCAACACTCGTGTATCACACAATCACGACTTTTCCCCTCTAATAATCTCACCACTCTTGCCTTTTTCCTCTCAAGTTCTCTCTCAAGAAAATCAAACTCCCTAAATCTACCATTTGAATTCAAATACCAACTGCACAAACGAGATCACCAAGTGGACTCATTGAGAGCACTCAATGAAACGCCTCACAAGGTACCACACCAACACACTGATTTTATAGGACTCAATAAGAATGAAAGACTTACGAGACGCAAACTGGAAAACCCAAAATAGTGATGCGCAGAAAACAAGCTCAAACGCTCTATACTACCCAAAGAAAACAAAATTTGCAGCAGATGACAAAAAAAATTCGAAATTTTGATACTTTATGTATGTATGTTTTTTTTTTTTAACTTTTACTAAACGTAGATTCTGAAGAACTCAAGAACGGATGGAATTATGGAATATATGGAAGATATGCATGGAATTATAAGGTATGTATGGTCGAAAGAAAATTATCACAGGATGGTATATGGACAAGACGGAAGCAGATGAAGAGACGAAACCCTAAAACGACAGAAAACAAAAAATACAGAAACCTTAGAATATCTACCCTTGAACAAAGACAGAACGAAACCTGGATAATGATACCAAATGATATGATCCTTGCCGGACCGTTCGAACGCACACGCTTAGCGGAAGACTTGATAAACTAAATAACTAACGATAGAAGATGAAAATCCCAAAATCTCTGAATCTAACTCACGGAATGATCTAGGCGAACGAATCCCTAAACCTCAACGTGATGTTGAAACAGCAACTCGGAGACGCTGAATGACACCCGACGAGGGTTGGTTGAACTCGTCGTTACGTCGATAAGTTGAATTCATTCTTGGCAAAATCAAGAAGAATTCGAAGATCTCAAGAGAGAATAAAACTCACAAATTTCGTATATCAAAAGTTAATTAATTTCGTTCAACATGCAGCAGCCTTATATATAGGCAAAATTAAACCTAATCTAATGAAGGAAACAAACGTAAAAACAAGGAAACTTAAAAACAAGGAAACTTGTTCGGCAAGGGTTGGTCAACTCTAGCGAGAACCCCAGCTCCGGAAACATCAGCTCTGGAAACTTAGCCTACTCTGTTCTGGACTCCAGCTCTGTTCTGGACTTCAGCTCTGCTCTGGACTTCAGCTCTGGAAAGTATACTCTGCTCTGTCAATTTCTTCTGCTCTGAGGCTATACTCTGGCGTCTGGCACTCTCCTCTGCTCTGAAGTTTTACTCTGGTCTGGCACTTTTCTCTGCTCTGAAGTCCTACTCTGGCACAACGAATTCAGCTCTGGCGAGCTTGGCTCTGTTCTGGCGCGTCAGCTCTGCACGTAATAAGATCTATCACACTTGTGGTCTGCTCGCCAACTCCACCATTTCCAATTGGCTTTCTAAACTCTTGTAATTTCCAGATTTCATCAACCAAGATCATTAAGCTCTCCTTGAACTTCTTGGCTCTAGCTCTTGTCACCGGACCAACAGGAACATGCACTGGATCTCTGCTGTGGTCTGCATCAGGGCTGTATCCTCCCCAACCAGTGGCTGAAGGGTTGTATACTGAAAGCAAGACTTTATGCTTGTATACATTGATTCATTTGTTCAATGTGATTCTTCTATCTGAAATATTGTTATTGCATAATCCTATTATAGTCCAATTTATCTCATACTATCGATTATATGGTGTGTTGTAGATCACAGAAGATCATATAATTGGAAAAAGTTGAGATATAAATTGAGTTCACAATCGAGACAACTATGACGAGTTGCTGGTTTAGATTGTAGCATAAATGGATAAATAGTTTGTCTTGGCTATTTATTTATGCTAGTACCTTCGTGTATTGAACAGGATCACAGTGAGATGAATTCTTATATTCTGACTAATTAAGAATCAAGATCTCGGCGACTTAAATAGTCTTAGCCTTAGTTGGATTAATCGGTGTGAATAATAGATTGACTATTGCTTTGATTTATCATGGGTGAGAGTTCTCTTGAAGTTCAATATACTCGATACTTTGGGTGCATAGCAATTATTATTTGACATGCGATTATATTGCAATAAGGAACCGTGTCCTGCTAATAACAGGATGATAATATCCTCTCGAGGAACTTAATAAGTTTATCGTATTAAACCCTGCAGGTGGAATTAGTTTCGATATGATAATAAGTTTAAGTGGTAGCACTCGAGATGTCGTTTATAATTAAACAACTTATTAATTAATTAATTGATCGTCAGAGGAATTAATTAATTAATGGATATTGGATATCTTAAACACGGGGATTAATTAAGTCTATACTAGCCCCGGCTCACCTAAAAAATAAAGTGGTAATTCAGTATTAATTTTCTAGTGGAATAAATTAATACTTGTGTCTCGATTTTATTCTGGGCTGAATAGGAAAATCGAGCACTGGGCGGCCAAACTTTATTCAAGCTAGTAGATCCCCGCTTGGCCCAATAAAGGCTTCACTCCATATGGGGCGTCCGTCCATCTATTTCTCACTTAAGCCTTTGGGCTTTACAAGGATGAGGCCAATTTTACCCGCTCTATGATCTGGGACCTTTCTAAAGATCCGGACCCCTTTCCCGATGTTGACTCAGCGAGGACTCTACCTATCTTTGCTGAGGGTTTCTCCCCTTCTGCTCCCAGTTCTGGCGCTTCCGGCCCTGTCCCTATGCCTACTTCAACTTCTTCTCAGCCCGAAGTCCCTCTTTCTTAGATAAGATATATGTATCTTCTTTCTAGATCTTGTACTTAGATATCTCTTTCGGCTTTGTATATGTACAAAACTTACTATCTCATATAAAATGCTTATCTTTTTGGCTGCTTTCAATTTATTATTTCTATTAGCTAGTTATTAGTGATAAGTGTGTGACAGAAATTAAAATGTATGTGAACACAAGAGTGGCTTTTTGTTGCTTTACTCATTTTTAGACGAGTATTCAGATTAGACCAGCCTTGGAGATTTGGACTTGTGCGTCATTTTGACATTTTGGTCTTCTTGATGTCTGCGCTAAGACAGCTCTGGGAGCTCGTGCTTAGGCGATCTTCGAAATTATGACCCTTCGAAATATTCACGCTAAACCAGCTTTGGGAGCTTTGACATAGGCAATATTTGAAATTCTCCTTTTTCTGGGTGTCGGCGCTAAGACAGCTCTGGGAGCTTTGATTTAGACGCACTAAGGCAGCTCTAGGGGCTCGCTCTTAGACAGCATCTAGGTCCTATGTGCTCGCGCTACTACCAGCATTGGGATCCGGTGTAGGAAGCTGCCCACACTAAGCCAGCTCTGGGAGCTCGAACTTAGGTGACACTCTAAAAGTTTCTTCCACTTAATGCCCACGCTTAGACAACTCTGGGAGCTCGTACTTAGGCGACGTCTGGAAATTCTTCCCACTTAATGCCCGCGCTAAGGGAGCTCTAGGGGCTCGCGCTTAGGCAGCATCTAGGTCCTATGTGGTTGCGCTACTACCAGCATTGGGATCCGGTGTAGGCAGCTGCCTACGCTAAGCCAGCTCTGGGAGCTCGAACTTAGGTGACACTCTAAAAGTTTCTTCCACTTAATGCTCGTGCTAAGGCAGCTCTAGGAGCTCGTACTTAGGCAATGTCTGGGTCCTATGCGCTCGCGCTACTACCAACATTGGGATCCAGTGTAGGAAGCTGCCCATTCTAAGCCAGTTCTGGGAACTCGAACTTAGGTGACATTCTAACATTTTGAATTTTTTATCCCTAAAAATAGGATATGTATCACGGTGTATTAGGCGTATATGGGGTATACACCCCTATTTCCCTTCTAGTGTCGTGCACGTACTTTAGAAGTCAAGCATGATTGTTTTTCTGCCCTGCAATTCTTGATTAGTTAAAGATAGATACCGTAATATAAATGAGAAATGCTGTCAAACACGGGTGTTTACCCTAAAACCAAGAATCTCATTTTTATTAAAGAAACTTGGTCCCAAACTTCATTAAAACCCATGTGGGGAAAAAGAGTATTCGGTCTACAAAGATAAATTCATATTCTAAGCCCTTCAAGCATAGAATTTCTTTAGAGTACTGATGTTCCAAGGCCGAGTGAGAGGCCTCCCTTCACTATCAGATAGATGATATGCTCCACCGCCTAGCACCTCTGTTACCCCTAAAGGGCCATTCCAAGTAGGATCAAACTTCTTGGCTGGATGAAGCGCGTCCGTCCGCTTTAATACTAAATTTCCCTTCTTAAATTTTCTGATTGTCACTTTCTTATCAAACCCAACTTTGATGATACTTTTATACTTTGCAGCCATGAGAACTGCTGCGTCTCTGCTCAGCTCTATGAAATCCAGGTCTAAGTGCCGGAGCTCGTCATTCTTTATGGGGTCATAATGCAAGACCCTGTGTGACGCCAAGTGTACCTCAACTAGTATTACAGCATTGGAACCGTAAACAAGTGTGAATGGTGCTTTCCCCGTAGCTGTTTTTGGACTGGTACGATGAGCCCAAAGGACCCCGTCCAGCTCTTCCGCCCATTTTCCTTTACTCTTTTCCAACCATTTCTTTAGCCCCTCGCATATTGTGCGGTTAGTAAGTTCCACTTGGCCATTAGCTTGTGGATGAGCCACAGATACGAAGCGCTGTATGATGTCAAAAATCTTCTATACGTTTTCCCGTGAATTGTGTCCCATTATTAGAGATAAGTACTCTCGGTGATCTGTATCGGCATCAAATGTTGTGCCATAGGAAACTCTCAATGGTACATTCATCTATCTTTGTCACTGCCTCTGCTTCCACCCACTTAGAAAAGTAATTCACGGCTACTATCAAGAAATATTTTTCACCCGGGGCCGTAGGGAGTTTCCCTACAATGTCGATTCCCCACTTGTCAAAAGGGTAAGTGGTGTACATAGTTCCCATAGTTTCTCCCGGGACATTGATGCGCGGGGCGTATTTTTGACAAATCTCACATTTCTTGACAAACTGCTTGGCATCTTCTGCCATTGTAGGCCAGTAAAACCCAGCCCTGACAATTTTTCTCATCAAATCCTTATGCCCAGTGTGATTCCCGCAACAACATTGGTGAACTTCCCTGAGAGCAAAATGCGCTTCTTCCGGAGATAATACAACTGATTATTGATAATACAATATCTGCCATAAAGGCAGTGCTGGGAAATAATTGAGTCTAGTCGCTCCCCTGTCCGCAAAAAGTGGATTATAGGTGTACGTCAATCCTCCCTCACTTCCATGTTGAAAACACCCTGTTTGCTCGCTGCATGAGGCTCAAAGAGCAAGGTCACTGCATCTGTTCAACTATGCTCGACTGCACTGGCCATCTGTGCCATTAAGTCGGCCCTGCTGTTTTGTTCACGTGGTATTCGTTTAATGGAACAGTCCTGGAACTTGGACATCAATTCCCCAGCTTTGACATGGTATGCAGCCATTCGGCTTTCCCTGATATCATACTCACCCAACAATTGTTGTACTACCAATTGTGAATCAAACTTCAAATGCACGGATTCAGCCCTTAGTTCTGACAAAATTGACAAGGCTCTGACAACAGCTTCATACTCAGCCTCATTGTTAGATAAACGCTGCTCATATTTAATTGCAAATTGTAAATCGTCATCTGTGGGGAACTGAATATAGATGCCCACCCCGCAACCCTCCTTGGTGACAGAGCCATCAACGAATACCCTCCAGGGTTTCTATTTCTCAGCCCTAGTAGTCTCTTGTATAAAGTCTGCCAAAGCCTGCGCTTTGATCGCAATTCGTGGCTCAAAATCCATGTTGTATTCACTCAACTCGATTGCCCACTTCACCATTCTCCCCGACAGATCTGGTCGTCCTAAAGTTTGCTTGAATGGCAATGACGTGCACACAATGACCTTGTGCGCCAAAAAGTACGGTCTCAGTCTTCGAGCCATCACTAACACAATCAGCGCTGCCCTTTCAATCTCGGAGTAGTTCAACTCTACCCCCTGTAACATTTTACTGACGAAATAAGTTGGCATCTGTTGCCCCCGTTCTTACCTGATAAAGACCGATCCCAAGGATTCCGTTTTCACTGCTATGTATAAGTATAAGGTTTTTCCTGCCCTTGGCTTTGTCAGTACCGAAAGTTCTGCTAAATATTGTTTTAACTGCTCAAAAGCTTGTTGACAATTCGTAGTCCATTCGAACTTTGTTCATTTCCTCAAGATTTTGAAAAAAGGTAAGCTCCGGTCCGCTAGTTGAGAGATGAATCGCCCGAGTGCTGTGAGTCTTCCATTCAATGTTTGTACTTCTTTGACATTCATGGGTGGTGTCATGTTTACGATAGCCTATACCTTATCCTTATTTACTACAATGCCCTGCAGAGTTACTCGATAGCCCAGGAATTTTCCAGTGCTGACACCGAATGTGCATTTATTTGGGTTTAGCATTACTCTGTTCTGTCTGATAACCTTGAACACCTCTTCCAGGTCTAAAGGATGAGAAGTGGCAGCCCTGCTTTGCACCATCATATCATCAACGTATACTAACATGATGCGCCCAACTTGATTCTAAAAAATCGTATCCATCATGTGCTGGTACGTAGCTCCAGCATTCTTAAGCTCAAAAGGCATTCTTGCAAACCCAAAAACCCCGTAGCATATCGCGAAGGCTGTCTTTGCTATGTCTTCTGGATGAATGCTGATTTGGTGATAGCCTTGAAAAGCGTCCATCATGGACAACAATTCGCACCCAGTCGTTGAATTAACTAGCTGGTCGATACGAGGCAAGGGGTAACAGTCCTTTGGGCAAGCGGCATTTAAGTCTCTGTAGTCCACACACATTCTCCATTCTTTCTCTTTCTTCTCAACCATTATGGCGTTGGACAGCCACATTGGGTATTGTACTTCCACAATATGGCCCGCTTGTAGCAAGGCCTTGACTTGTTCCCTAATTTATGCATCCTTCTCTGGCCCAAAATGTCGATTCTTTTGAATAACTGGCTTCTTTGTTGGATCTATATTTAGGCAATGCTCCACTAGTGTGTGATCAATCCCTTTCAAATCAATTGTAGTGAAAGCAAACACATCAGCGTTGCACCACAAAAATTCTATCATTTCCCTCTCCAAGGCTGGAGGCATCTTGGTACCCACGCGAGTGGCAAAGCCTGTCTTTTCCGTGAATAATTCCACTAACATACACCTATCGTCCGTTGAAATTAGTGATTGCTTATCTGGAGACCTCCCGATTTTCTCTATCTCAGCTCGTTCTGCTGTGTTTCTTGAACTGCTCCCAGCTCTGGAAACCTTCTCCGTTAGCCATCCTTGGAAGTTTTGTGCTCTCTTACTCTCAGACTGTGTCGTTAAACTTTTGACGAAGCACTCTTTTGATGTGATCTGGTTCCTTGACACTTCCCCAACCTTGCCATTTTCAAGTGGGAATTTCATCTTCATGTGGTACATAGAAATCACAGCCTGGAAGGCGTTCAGCGCTGGTCATTCGATGATGATGTTGTAACTTGGTTTCGGAAAGACCACCACCAAGAATTTGAGAATATGAGTCCGCGAGGCCCTTTCTTTTTTCCACGTCATTGGTAACTCTAGAGAGCCTAGCGGCAAAATAGATTCCCCCGTAAAACCAAACAGTGGATTACCCGGCGGCTTCAAGGTGGCGTTCAGAGCCATCGCTGTCAAACAATCCTTGTAAATCACAGCGATTTCCGTGTCCACGAATATACGGTGTGCCGTGCAATTTGCTATGTCCGCAGAGAAGACCAAGGCGTCATATGCGGGTAAACCAATCCGGCATGGTCCTCCAACCCAAAAGAAATGCTTGGCTCCCTTGTAGCACTGCGAACACTCATGACTTGGCTATGTAAAGTGCCAGCCCCGCACGAATGGATAGTTTGCTTCCGCGTCCTATTAGATATAGGCCCATTTTCTTCCCCAATGATCATATGCACCTGCCTTTTTTCTTCACGGGGTGGAGCAGCCCTACTATCGTCCCCTTGATGCCATTGTTCCCTTCCAACTCTGGGACATATAATTGTTGTCTTGCAAGTGCGGGGGTGGTGTCTGCTATACAAATTGATCAAACTTTCCCTGTCTCACCAATATTTCCAATTGATTATGCAGATGCCCATAATATTTTGTAGGTTGTCCATAATGGTTGTGGTATTGACACAACAGGCCATTCGGTCCTGGCTTGGGAGCCCCTGCTGCGAAATCCCTTGGAGCCCTGAACTAAGGTTCATTTTTGATTAAGTGGAAAATCTCCTCTTGAGGTTTATTCAAATGAGTTTGATCGGTGAGTCGGTTGACATTATTCACTCCCCTATAAGTTTGCTCATTACAAGCGGGCTGGTATGTGGGCTGCACTTCCCCTGGCAGCACTCGGGGGGGGAGGGGGAAGTCCCATGTACGGTGCTCTCCCTTGATGACGAGTGTCCGGTGTCTCAACGTTATTCTCCACTTTCTTGGGCTTGTTGCCACTGTATTCTGTCTTTCTAGCAGCCCTGGCTTCCTCCAGTTGTATATACCCCGGGAGCCGAGCTAAGATATCATCAAAGTCCCTTGGTTATTTTACTTGTAAATTATCAAAGAAAACCCTGGGTCTTAGCCCACGTACGAAAGCATAGCTCGGCAGCAAACTCCTTCAAAGTCTCGGTGGGTTCTTGTTTTAAATCCATTAATGACATATCAGTCTTCGCAGCGCGTTGAGAACTTATGAATTAGCACATGAAGGCATCGTGTAAGTGTTCGAATGAATGGATAGAATCAGGCTCCAAAGCTCTGAACCACTGCTGGGCCATCCCCGTTAGCGTGGTAGAGAAGATTCTACACTTGATCCCTTGTGTGTACTGATGTAACGTGATCATAGTTTCAAACCTAGTCATGTGTACCTCCGGGTCATCAGATCCATTGTACTCCATGTTAATGGGTTTATAGTGGCGCGGCAACGGATCTGCCAAGATATAATCCGAGAACGGACTTGACCCTGTCCTAGCAATAGTTTTAGGATTGTACTATTTGCGGCGGCTTTCTTCCTCGCCTTCCCAGTGTAGTGCTGACTGGCATGTCTGCACTTACTTTCGCCAGCTCTACTGGCATGCTTGTTTTTCTCTCGCAGATGGTCGCGCCGATCCTGATGACTTTCTGCCCTGGAATGGGTAGAACCCTCATACCATCCCCTTTTTCATGAGATAGACTTGCTTCTTTCTTTTTCTTTTCCCTCAATCACTTCCTGTAACTTTTGGAGGTGTCGTTGCATAGCTGAGACCCTCTCCTGCAACTGAGCTGGATCCTCCAGCGCTGTGCCTTTCGCCCGTCGTTCAGTGATAGGTTTAGTTTGACTTGAAGCATCCCCAATATCCTCAATACCCTCCATATCTCCCGGGAACATAGGTCCCGAACGACACATATCCTTAACTCTGTCAGCCCTGACTTCTCCTGCCCATTTCGGAGGGACGATGATAGCGCTCCACACCAAAGGTGGTGGGTTTTTAGTTGGTAATTCCCCAGGAATAGTTTGAGTCGGTATTCCAGCAGTCCCAAGCCCTATTGCTGCTGGTAATCCCAAATTCAGCGGTGGTGCAGACATTCGCAACACCTGCCTCATGTAGGCGTAACTCAGAAAGGACAGCATCTGTTCAGTCATGGTAACGTTAACCAGCCCCGTTCCTTGTGCAGTTGACCCTTGTTCAGTTGGAGTCACTTGCAGCCCTGACAATATGGGCTTAAGCGGGCCAGTAGGTGTGGCGTCCTCGACCTGGATTCCTTCATTGGTGACAGTAGCAGCTGTACTAGGAGCAGGAGCCCTTCCCTCTCCCACGAATAAAGCGGCAGATTATAATTCCCATGAAGAGCTTTCCCAAGAAGACCAATTCCCACTCGATATAAAAATCATGCGAGAAAATCCCCAAAAATCCAACAGATTTCGATCGCAAATAAAGCGGCAGAAACCATATCCCACGAATTCCATAGATCTGCCTGCAAGGAACACCCAACACCCCGAGAAACATAAATTCGAACAGAAATTAGCGCAACGAAAATCATAATAACGCAGAAGATACGTCAAAATTAAAATCACGTAAGATGCATGCGAAATTATAAAAACCCAAGCAAACACCCCATCACGAGATCGATCAAAATCCCAGAAAACACACGCAAACAAGTGTATGTGCCCATCAAACCCGAATCCTCAGCAAAGATATATAGCTTGTGCTAAGAAACTCGGCCGAGCAAAGTCCATGCACATACTTTCTTCATGTTTTAAGCTCGATCCGTAATTTCCCTCAGACGGCGCCAGTTGATGAGTTTGGTATTTTCACCCTTTGATTATGGAGAGAAAGATTCACCTGTAGTGTAATGGCGGATTGATAGAAGGTAAAGAAAGCACCTAAAACGAGAGAGAAAATTGTATTAATGTTTGAATAACGTGTGTTTACAATGACTGGTACATCCTCTACTTATAGACGTCTGAGACAAGGGTAAACTAGTAATCACACGACTGATAGTGACCCTGGCAGTTAGAGAGAATCTTTCGAGGTTGTTGTCGATTGGTGATACTCCCAATCTTTCCCAGCGCTGCATCTGTCTTCCAGCTCTAAAGTATTCCTCTTGACTAAGCCAGCCCTGTCCGAATCCTAGTGTGGCCCCTTCCCTACTTTATTCCAGATCTGACCCAGAATACCCTCTGGCCCGCTCCCCTCCTCTTTGGTTACATCAACCCTGACACTTATGACCTTTGAACCCTCTCGAAGTGGCCCTGAATCCCTTACCCTTCACGTTTTCCCCTAAAAACACAATCCAAGCTCATTTCTTCGTAGTTATTCCTAGCGCTGACTCATTTGGTGTTGTTAACCTTCACTTTACGCATACTTTACTCCTCGTCACAGATCTCGATGACTTAAATAGTCGTAACCTTAATTGGATTAATCGGTCTGAATAATTAATTGACTATTGCTTTGATTTATCAAGGGTGAGAGTTCTATTAAAGCTTAATATACTCGATACTTTGGCTGATAGCAATTATTATTTGACATGCAATTATATTGCAATAAGGATCCGTGTTCTGCTAATAACAGGATGATAATATCCTCTCGAGGAACTTAATAAGTTTATCGTATTAAACGCAGGTGGAATTAGTACCAATACGATAATAAGTTTAAGTGGTAGCACTTGAGATGTCGTTTATAATTAAACGACTAATTAATTAATTAATTGATCGTCAGATGAATTAATTAATTAATGGATATTGGATATCTTAAAAACGGAGATTAATTAAGTCTAATACTAGCCCCGACTCACCTAAAACCATAAAGTGGTAATTTAGTATTAATTTTCTAGTGAAATTAAATAATACTTGTGTCTCGATTTATATTTTGGGCCGAATAAGGAAATCAAGCACTGGGAGGCCCAAACTTTATTCAAGCTAGTAGATCCCCGCTTGGCCTTTGGGCTTAACTCCTTATGGGGCATCCGTTTTCTCCATCTCTTTAGGCCTTTGGGCTTTGTTTGGTTTAATTAAGTTTATGGGCTTATTATTTAGGTATGGTTAATACCTAGTATAAATAATAAGAGAACCCTAAACCTAATTACTTGTGACATTACGTAAAACCAAAAGAGAGAAATCTGTGGGAGCACAGAAAGGAGAGGAGACGGCACATCCTAGAAGAGGGAGAGGACTTGAAGATCGTTGCCATTCAACGTCAAGTCTTTCCGTAGGAACAAGTTGGAAGATCAACTCTAGAGTCAATCATTGTCGGATTTGCAAGTAAGATTCTATTCTTTTATTGTAGGCACTTGGTTTTTGCATGTATTCGTTTGATATCCGACATGGATTATGGGCACGTGAATCATATGTCAAAATATGGTTTCTTCAAGAAGGGTGATATTTATACAAGAACATCCAAGTTTAATTAGGGTATAATGAATCAATCAGTTTAAGTCTTCCATAAATGGACTCTGTTTGAAAGGAAAAGTGAATCATGATTCTTCATTCACGCAGCCGTGAAGAAGAGAAGATAAGAAAGTTAGCAGAGATATTCTTTACAATTACTTGGGGCTCAAACATTGGGCTCAATCAATGGGCTTCAGAAAAAATAAAAGTATTGGACTTTGTTAAAAGATTGATATTATCTTATATATAAAAGAGAAATCGTTAATTAAAAATATATCTATAGAAATAATATTAATAATGATAGGTGAAAATAAATAATGTTTTGAATTTCTCATAATTAAATGCTCATGCAATAACTAGGCGCAACTTATATGACTTAAAATTTAATTAGTAAAAATAATTAAATAATTCACTATTTGAAGTTAAAATATTTTGGGTCACTACATTTGTACACTTTAATTAAATTATCGTAGATAATCGAAACCTATAGGGTCACACTTATGTGTATTGTTAATTGGCTCAAGGGTGCAAAGATAGTACTTTGTGTTTAATCTAATGTTGGTCCAAGTGGGAGATTGAAAGATTGAACTAGATTAGGTTATATTTGATATATTCTTATAAGTTAATTATTAAATAGTTTAAGAATTGGATTAATTAATTGGAGACAAAATAAAAGCCCGACCTGTTTACCTAAGCTAATAGGCGTGTGCTATTCCTATAAGAATATGGATATATTTATTTTGTCAGACACACGTAAAATCACAAAAACACAAGAGAAAAATACTGTTGGGAAATGAAAAGATATCCAACCCTTGTGTTTTGATGATACCAAAACCACTGAAAGACACATTATAGCTAATAGTGGTTGAGTTTCTTGAATAGCAAGGCTGGACATTAAATGGAATGATGACTGAAGATGGTAACTCAACTGGAGACTGCTTGACTAAAGGTTATGCACAAGTCCAGAACACACTAAGGAATGCAGACTCAACTGAAAACTCCCAACTGATGGAAACTGCATCAGAAGCAATCGAGGAATCTATGAGTCATGGCATTTGCCTCAGCTGAAGAAGGGAAGGCCACGTGGATAACCTCCAAGACATGCTGCAATCTCTGATGAAGTTAGAGGTATTGACTTTAAAAGACAAAATTTCCTCTCTTGTGTAAAAGCCTGCAGCATCCGTACCAAATGATAAGAAGATCATTTCTCCATCCATAAAAGAATAATGGAGACAAAGAACCTGAGTAGATTAAGACATTATCTCAAAACGATAGGATTCGAAGAAGAGATTTTCACCAACGGATCTATTCTTTAGAGCTGTCTATAAAAAGCTCAGGAGGACACCCCAAGCTAAAACGGGGTGTGAGAGAGAGAAAATCCGATTCAATCATCAATGTAAAAGCAACATCGAAAGATCAATTTGAGCTTAACCTGCACAAGTATTGAATGGAACAAGGGAGCAAACAGAGATTATACAATCAGAATGGCTGATTACAAGAACTCTCTTAGAATCACTAGACAATCAATAGATATATCTTTAGCCTAGTTGATGATTACTTGAGAGCATGTTCTCAGTAATCCTAGTTGGTTATTACATAACCTTTTTCTTTTAGAGAGAAGAGTGTTTGTAATAGAGTTCGAGACTAAGACCGAACTCATAGGTTGTTTAGTACCGTTAAACTAAACAAATCAATTCCTTGGCACCTGATAAGCCAAGTGGTTATTGTTTAGTACCAGTAAACTAAACAGTTCGGTCCCTTGGCACCTGGTAAGCCAAGTGGTGGTTGTTTAGTACCAGAAAACTAAACTAGGTGGTTTACCTTGGTACCAGTGAAACCAAGAGAGAGTTCAGATTAAAGGTTCTGGCTCCAATTACCTTAGCATTAGCTGAGTGGGCACGACAGTGTCAGGGGGTGCTAAGTATTAAATCCAATTCAGGGTGGATTAGTAGGTTTGTTGTGCACCTCTAAAGCATAAGCCCAGATTATTTGTCAGACAAATAATCTGGCTGTGGATGTAGGAGAGATGTCTCTGAACCAAGTTAAAAATTCTTGTGTGCTTTACTTGCTTTCAGTTATTTCCTTTATCTGTGTTTAATTATTTTCAACTGAACTGGATTAACTGAAAAGTGCAACAAAGGATTTTACAAGTGACAAACATTTTCTAAAGGCTATTCGCACTAAGTTTTGAATTCCGCTGCTGATTTATTAATCCTACTGATGATTGATAGTCAGAGAGATTAATAACTCTATTCTGCTTTACAAACTAGACTGAAGCCTTACTTGGATATCAGCTCAGTCCAGTCCTCGACTATTGTCATCTCACTGAAGTATCTACAGTGTCAGTCTACAACATATTTCTAACTGAAACTGGTTAAGTTTGTTTTCATTGCGAAAACTAGCTCACAGGTGTATTCGTCCCCTCCCCCCATACACCTGCCAGTCAACCCTCTAGGACCCCAACAAATACTTAGAGAACTATTGAATTCAATCGGAGATTTTCTAGCTTTCGAAGATTGAATTGTGCACTCCTACATCGAATTTGCAATATACGTGGATACCATAGTAGTGGATTCAATTGCATCAATTGCTACAGGATTTTGTTCCTACGCAAGAAGTAAGTTATTTTCACTGATATGTGTTTATTATTTCTACACATGAATTAATTATATCTCTAAATCTTATCCTTGAATACATTTTCTGTTATGTATCATTAAATGATGTCAATGATTTTCAATAAAATATACTACAATCATTTATAATTGAGACGTGGAATATTTATATACTATTTAACTCTATAATTATAAAATGCAAATGCTTGGTCTTAACAAAATCAATCAAAGTGTAACTTGGTTGATCAAAACAAAGTTTCAAACTATAAATACTACTCCCATCAGCCTTATAAAAAGTAACAATTTGTAAATATCACAAGTTTTAATAAAATAGTTGAATGTGTTGTGAGTGGAGTAAGGATCCCACTTTATTGTGAGTGGAAAACTTACCAAAAATAAATTAGATACATTTTGCTGTGCCCAAAAATAACAGCTTTGTGAATAAGATACAAACACAAGAATAATGGCCAAACATAGAACTTTGTATTGATTTTAGTGTAAGGCTTTGAGAATGAGTAAACAATGATTATCGATGATCTTACCTAGGGTTTTACATGTATTTATAGGTAAAATAACTATGAATTACAATAGAAAAATGACTCTATTTAGACTTAGAATAAGACTATAATTTTTCATATTTATCTTATGTCTTCGTGTTGATCTCTTTAATTTCATCTTGATCCTGACTTCAGTCTTGGTTAACTACGCTTGTTGGACTCTTTTGGGATAAGATCATCTCCAAAAATTGAATATTATACTATCGATGGCAATGTCGCTTGGGGATGGCAATGTCGCTTGGGCTGAGCAGGGTTGACTGCCTAGAGAACTTTAGGTTTTTCAGAGTAAAGTGGGCTTTTTTGGATTGGGCTCTATCAGCTCTGAGCAGCGATGTCCTGGGTCCATCAGTGCTGTCGAAGGCATATCAGCGCTACCTATGAACGAGATTGTGAATCTCAATATTTTTATGTGGAGGTAAACGAAGGGAATTAGAGTTAGAATTTTAATATTTATAAGGATAGGTGGCTGAAAGAAAATGAACCTCATGTTGTTCCTAATACCATGCCTCCTCGTTGGGTAATAGAGCTCCTCCCTCAGATCAAAGGTTTGGAGATTAAGAAAGTTTTGCAGCTTCAGAATTGTTTGATTACTTTCCTGCTCATTCCATTGATAACGATGATACTGTGTTCTTATTTTTGCGCTTCGCTTTGACTTAGTTTCCTTGCTTAGTTTCTGCATTATTTGTTGTGTTCTTAGACATGAACTGCAGAGAAAGGTAAAGTTAAGGGCTTTGTCAGCTGCTAGTTCTCTGGAATGAGTGGCTAAGACTGCCAGCGATTCTGGCACGGCTAGGTCCCGCTGTTCCCCCACTCACTCCACTGCTGGAGACCCTATTGCAGCGGCTCCAGTGTCTTTTGCTCTTTTATCCACTCCTCCCCGTGGTAGGGGTGATGAGACTTCTGAAGTCCCTCTAGGCGGGATGGGGGGTTCTGATGATGTGGTGGAGGTTGATCTCCATGGTAAAAAAAAGGTTCCTACAGAGCTGTCAGGTTCGACAGGACAACCATTGAAAAAATAGCATCGCTATAGCACTCGGAGCCAGCGTACTCCTGCTAGAGGGGGCAAGACTCGGTGGAGAGAGGTATGGGGCCCAGCGAGGCAGATTTGGGTGTTCCTTTGTGCTATTTGATGGATCGAGCTGTCTAGGGGGATAGTTCGATTTTAAAAACTGCGAACAAAGTTGCGCTTTATGCTAGCCACGCGCGACATCGGGAGCAGGTGATTTGCTTTATTTTGTGTCTGGCTTGGTCTACGATACTTGTTTCCTTGCAGTTTGATCAATTTTGTTTTTTAGGAGGATGATGAACTTCGAGACTTTGCATGCAAACAAAGACGCATGTTGTACTGAAATCAGTTTTGACCTAACAGGGTTGACGACTGATACTGAAAGCTCTTCAGTAAGAGTTATCAGTTAAGTTGCTGGAACTTAACTGATGCAAGTAAGGGCTTCAGTCGAGTTTGCTAAAACAGAGATGATAACACTCTTCCTGACTATCAGAAGATAGATCAGTCAGACTGATATCATACGCAGCGGAAACTAAACTTAGTTTCGTAATAGCCTCGGTGGAGCAAGTTGTTGGTTATGGTTTCTCTTTGCAGTTAGTCAGTGTTCAGTTTATCAATTGAAATAACACAAGTAAGAATGTAAAACTGAAAGTTGTAAACAACACAGAGACTTTTACGTGGTTTGGAAAAACCCTTTCCTACATCCACGGTTGGTTGATCAGACCAACAATCCACTCCGCAAGTGCTTAACAGGTGCACTGCAAACCAAACCGTGTGCTTTCCGGGTGCACACAACCGTACACTGAAGAAAACCCTTCTTCAGTACCCACGCTTCACTCGCGTCGGATTTCCCTTGCTTAACACAACCCGTGCTAAGACTCTCAGAGTCAGAAAACCCTTCTGACCTCCGAATCACACAAAACACTCTTATGGGGGGGAGGTTTGAACGAGTGCCAACTATACTTACAAAGAACAAGTTCTTTGAAGCAAGTTTGACCTTTGGCTTCTGTGTGAGCAGAGTTTTGCCTAAGGTCTAAGAGAATGTATGTAATCAGCAGTGACTGATTTTGGCTTTGGAATTCTCTTCTTCGATTCAAGCTTTGCGGAGTTTAAGCTTAAGGCTGAGTAGCAATTTCGGCAGAGCTTCAGCTTATGTCGTTGAATCGGTGAAGGTTGAAGTGATCCTCGAGCGCTATTTGTAGGAGAACTCTTG
Source organism: Salvia miltiorrhiza (assembly GCF_028751815.1). Lineage (NCBI taxonomy): Eukaryota > Viridiplantae > Streptophyta > Magnoliopsida > Lamiales > Lamiaceae > Salvia > Salvia miltiorrhiza. The sequence continues at coordinate 403,465 of NW_026651515.1, forward strand.
AATAGATCTGTTGGCATAAATCGTCCTCAAGATTTCTTCCGTTGGAGAGCAATTCGAATTTGGGCTGAGGCTTCAATCTTCGAGGTTCCTTGTCTGGGTGGAAACGGCTCTCTTTGATGGACAGGAGATGTGACGTCTCTGAAAAGTAACCACCAGATAGGAATGACCTCTGCAGAGATAAGATCCTGAGATCTCTGCATTTAATGTGGCTGTACTTTGTGAGTACGTGGCTTCCTCTGAACGTTGGAAGATCAGTCCGAGGAGGAATATTCAACTGATACTTGACTTTAGTACCAGTCCATTGCGCGCATTAAGTAATCAGTCTTCAACTGATTCTTCAACTGATACTTCAGTTGGTATCTGCAGTCTTCAGTCTTCAGTCCTTCGTTCTTCAGTCTTCAGTCTTCAGTCTTCAGTCTTCAGTCTTCGACACCGCAAGCTAAACTAGAAACGAACTCTAACACTTGAGTTCAAAACAATTCTAGTCTATTACAATTAAGTCCTATGAATTTTGGTATCATCAAAACAAGGGTTAGGATATTCCACAAGGTTCCCAACAATTTCCCCCTTTTTGATGATGCCAAAACCACACAGCAGTTCTAGACAGCAAAAAGACTGAACTCACAGTTCAAGTTCTAAAACTGGGGTGAAAACAGTTCCCCCTTAACAATAGAACCTAAAAACTTGTACTTAGAGTTAAGAACGAAATAGTTCTAAAAACAGAACAAGGAGAAGACAGAAAAACATAATCAGAGCCTGGACAAAGAGTCATTGTCTTCAGGTTGAGATCAAAAAGAAGTTCTTTTCATCAATAAAAGACTGATAAGTAATCAGTCTAGGTACAGAGCAAGACTTACATTGGAGTAAAAAGAAAAACAAAAACAACATGGGAAACCCATGGACTCCAGCAGTCTGCTTGGCTGCGCCTTGAACTTCTTGATCTTCATGTTCTGTCTTCGTGTCTTCATGTTCCTAAGTTTGTTCCACTCTCACTTGTGTTCCGTTGAATTGAGGTCTTATCCTCTTGGCTAATCTTCCTCATGATCATCGGATGATTATGTTTCTTAACCGACTTAAGTTCATAAGATTGTGCTTCTTTCCCCCTTTTTGGCAACATCAAAAAGAAGGACGAACCTAAGAAGGAAGCGAAGACCATGCGAAGGTAAGTTCGCAGGAGGAAGATATTGGGGTTATTGGGGATGCAGAAGGCGAAGGCTTAGAAGGAGGTTAGGAAGAAGAGGGAAATGATGAGGGAGACAAGAAGAGAAGCAGAGGTTTGGAGAGGTGAGGGGACGTCAATTCAGTGGAGATTGTGAGGGTCTCACTGTTGACGTAGCGCCGGTTGACAATGAGTTCCTGCTCATTGTTGTTGCTCCGCATCGAAGCTCCACAAAAGGCGAGAGGCCTTTTAGTGAAGACGATGAAGTCTGTCCTATTTCAGACAGGTACTTCAAGCCGATGCACCGGGCATGAGGATGGAAGACACTCGCTTCGCTGGATACAAGTGAGGGTAAAGCAAACTTTGATGTCGGAGAGACATTGATATCCAGTGGAAGGGTCCGGTGAAGACCAGGTATGTGAGCGTCATTCTTCCACTCCATGACTTTGCAATCATAGATTTCTCCTTTCGTCGGAATAATTTTTCTCTGCAACTTTGGAAATATTGAAAATTTTTCTCACAGTGAAGGCTGTGGAGAGTTGTTAGTTGATGCAGAAAAATCATGAAGACAACTTGGTATAAATAGACAAGATGTGAACCATGTGAGAAGATGAAAAGGTTTTTCGAAAATTGTGCCTAAAAATGTATTTGAAGAAAAATTCACGTCCGCCGTCACTGCGAGGGACTGAGACTTCAAAAAGTTGAGAGGCATTATTGCATTCTGTCATGTCAATGAGGTTCTCAAGAAATTTTATCACAGAGGCAAAAGGTTGGAAAGATTTTTGGTAAAAGATCAGGACAAGTTCCATCAAAACAGATTTTCCCTTTTAAAAACTTTTGTCCTTCTCAGATATTCCATTTTCCAACAATCAGTTAAAGTTTTTGAAAGAAACTGATCAGTTAGAGAAAAGTTTTTGAACTAAAAACACAAAACTCTAAACTGAAATAAGTGATTTTAAAAGTAAGCTTTTAAAATACTTACTGATCAACTGAACATTGTAGTCAGTTGATACCACTTGATCCTGGTTTATTCATCAGGATGTCTTCTTCTTCAGATGAGTGTTCAGACTTCATTGCTTTCCACGTCATAGAATCAGCAGTTGGTGACCACAAGTCAGCATGACTGTCTGAGAAAGTCTTCAAACACAGCATCACTCTTCAGGGTTGATGAGGCCGATCTTTCTACATAGATCAATGAACCTCTCTTCTGGAAGAGCCTTGGTCAGCAGGTCCGCTCTCTGAATAGCAGTGGGAATCCATTCCACAGAGATATTCTTCTTTCGACATGATCACGGATGAAGTGATGTCGAATAGCAATATGCTTAACTCTGGTGTGATGAACTGGATTCTGGGAGATTGCAATAGCACTGGAGCTGTCGCAATAGATAGGAACTTCTTTTTCGTCGATCCCATAGTCCTTTAATTGATGGACTAACCACAGGATTTGTGAGCAGCAGCTTCCGGCAGCAACATATTCAGCTTCAGTTGTAGAGGTGGCGACTGAAGTCTGCTTCTTTGAAAACCATGAGATGAGCTTGTTGCCTAGGAATTGACATGTTCCGGAGGTTGATTTGTGATCAAGCTTGCATCCACCGAAGTCTGAGTCTGAATACCCGGTGAGCTTGATGTCGTCGTCTACTGGATACCACAATCCTAAATTGAGTGTGCCTTTAAGATATCTTAGAATCCGCTTTGCTGCATCCAAGTGAGCTTCCTTTGGATCTGATTGATATCTTGCACATACCCCGACTGCAAATGCGATGTCTGGTCTGTTCGCAGTCAAATACAGCAAAGATCCAATGATTTCTCTGTACTTCGTCGAAGAGACAGATTTTCCTTCTGAACCTGGATCAACTTTCCAGTTTGCGTTCATTGGGATCTTGACTGACTTCATGTGCTGAATACCGAACTTGGCTATCAGTTCCTTGGCATACTTGGACTGACTGATCAGTATTCCTTCGTTGGTCTGCTTGACTTGCAGTCCGAGAAAGAAATTCATTTCTCCCATCATGGACATTTGAAACTTGTTGGTCATGATGTCAGCAAACTTCTTGCACATGCGTTTGGATTTGGATCCGAAAATTATGTCATCGACATAAATCTAAACAAGCAAGAGATCTTCTCCTTCTTTGAGAGTGAACAGAGTTCTGTCCACAGATCCTTTCTTGAAACCTTGTTCAACAAGATACTCCGAAAGAGTATCATACCACGCTCTTAGTGCTTGCTTCAATCCATAGAGCGCTTTCTTCAGCTTGTACACCTTTTCTGGTCCAGCAACCTCAAACCCTGGAGGTTGTTCTACATAGACTTCATCTGTGAGAACTCCATTGAGAAATGCACACTTGACATTCATTTGGTGTACCTTCAAACCTTTGTGAGCTGCGAAGGCTAAGAAGAGTCTGACTGCTTCCAATCTGGCAACTGGAGCGAACGTCTCGTCGTAGTCGATTCCTTCTTCTTGACTATATCCTTTAGCTACAAGCCTTGCTTTGTTTCTCACAACGTTTCCTTCTTCGTCTTCCTTGTTCTTGAAAATCCATTTCAAGCCAATCACCTTCGCATCGTCTGGTCGATCCACAAGCTCCCAAACTAAATTCCGGTTGAATTCATTTAGTTCTTCTAGCATTGCGATGACCCAATGAGTAGACTTCAGAGCTTCTTCAATATCCTTGGGCTCTGTAGATGATAAGAAACAGCTGAAAATCTTATCTTCGTTGATGCAGTTCTGGTTGATGTCGAAGACGAGGTTGCACATTGATCTCCGAGTCTTGACGCCATCTGATGGTTCTCCAATGATGTTCTTCTTTTAGTGGAGTTCAAACCATCTTCGATACTTCTTGATCTCTTCTGGAGATGGTGGGGCTTCTTCGGTCAGAATGGTTCTGAGGTGTTGAGCACCTTCTGGAGCAGGGGAGAGTTGAGCTGGATCTGCTTCACCACGTTCAACTCGATCTTCAGCAACTGGAGTTCCCCCTTGACTGATGCCATCTGCATTGGCTCCAGTCTGAACTTCAGACCTTTGGTTGATCTTTTGATACTGAAGCATCTCAGTATCTTCATCTTTGCCTGGTCCCCACACCAAGACAGTAGAGGGCTCGGTGTTGTGGATTTCAGCTTTGGAACCTTCAGTGTTCTGGATACACTTTTCAGCTTCTTGTTCCCTGAAATCATCTGTAGACTCATCAAAGATCACATGAGGTGTTTCTTCAACACAAAGAGTTTGAGAGTTAAACACTCGATAGGCTTTGCTTGAACGTTCTGTTCCAGAGTATCCAAGGAAGACTCCTGGATCAGCCTTGCTATCGAAAGTGTTTAACCTCTTCTTTTCATTGATGTGGATGAAACACTTAGAACCGAAAGCATGAAAGTAGGCAATCGAAGGCTTTCTATTTTTCCATAGCTCGTATGGAGTTTTTCCATGTCTCTGAGTGAGGAAGGAGCGATTCTGCGTGTAGCATGCGTTGTTGACTGCTTCGGCCCAAAACTTCAAGGGGAGTTTTGATTCGGCTAGCATCGTCCTTCCTGCTTCCTTCAAAGACCGGTTTCTTCTTTCTGCAACTCCGTTCTACTGTGGAGTTCTTGCTGCAGAAGTTTGATGACTGATTACTTGTTCATCACAATACTCAAGAATGACAGTATTGAGGAACTCAGTCCCACGATCTGATCTGATGCTGATGATGTTGACTTCCTTTTCAACGCTTAGTCTTCTCAGCAGCTTTGGCAGTTCCTCCAGCGTCTCTTTCTTCTTGAAGAGAAAGATAACCCAGGTATATCATGAATAATCATCCACAACTACTAAGGTGTACTTCCTACCATTGTAGCTTCTTAGAGTGATCGGGCCAAACAGATCCATGTGAAATAGATGCAGAAGTGTCCTGACTTTGACTTGAATGACATCCGTGTCTGCTTTCCTCTTTGGCATGCTTCACATTCTTGCTTCTTCTGGAACACAATAGAAGGAAGACCTTCTACCAGTTGATATTTAACAAGTTTGTTGATCGTCTTGAAGTTGAGATGGTTGAGTCTCTTGTGCCACAGCCAGTTGAGCTCCGAGCTGCTCTTGCTGATGAGGCATGTTTCTGGAGGGCTGTCTTCCCAAGAAACAATGTAGAAACTCCCTTGTCTAAATCCTTTCAGAACCACCTTCTTTTGATTGTTTCTAACAGTGAATTCATCTTTCTTGATTTTCACTGTGAAACCGCTGTCACAAAATTGACTCACAGACAACAAATTATGTTTAAGACCAGAAACAAAGCTAACATTACTGATACTGGCGTTACCCATGTTGAGCACACCGTAGCCTTTTGTTTCTCCGATTGAGCTGTCTCCGAATGCAACTTTGGATCCAGCTTTCTCAACGTACTGAGACAGATATTCTTTGTAGCCCGTCATGTGCTTCGAGCAGCCACTATCCAGATACCACGTTCTGATTGAAGCTTTAACCTCTTCCTTCTTTTTGTGTTTCCTGACATTGACCTGCAAGGAAGAGTAGCTTCAGGCACCCAATCAAGCTTTGGGTCCTTCGATGTTAGTTCGAGTTCCCTTTGGAACCCATATCTGCTTCAGAATTGGTCTGGCTGATCTCTTGCGCTTTGTTGATTGTCTGATTGACGTTGTTGGCGCTTCAGTTGGCACATGAGCATTCTTCTGTTGAGAAATTCCTTTGAAGGCCTCACTCTTGTAGCAATTCCGTCTGATGAGTGGTTGAGGTCTTCTTTGCTCGGCGAAGTATCTTCCTTGAGATACTCGAGTCTTTGTAGAGTTATGGAGACTTGTCTGACGTCCAGTTGTTTGTCGTTGTGGATGTCGCTTAGCTCGTCTGGACTCAGCATTGTTTGGTCTCCATGGATGTTGTTCCTTCTGAAACTGAACTGATGTCAGTTTCTGACTGTCGTGGCCTTTCTTCCCCCTGGATTGGTGAGGAAAATTCTTCTTGATTCCTGATGTTCCTTCCCCGATCTTTGACTGAAATCTGCTTTCCAATCTTCTCAGTATGATGATCTGGTTGGGGGCCTCCTTTGCTCGTCTATAGCTCCGTGGAGGTGGAACATTTGATCTAGCCATCAGTCTGCGCTTGCGAACTTCATCCATATCATGATCTCTTGATTCTTCTGATGTTGTGATTTCCGAAGGATCGTCCTTTGAAATGATCATGATCTTCTTTCCTTTGTCAGCTGCAACCTTTCCTGCAATATTTTTAACAAGGCCTTTTGATGGAAAGTTGCTCATCATGGGTGACTGCATCATGCAGTTCATGACTGTTTCTTCCAGCTTGTGATTGAGCCTCTTGATCTCATGAGATGCTCTATCATATTCCGAGTTGGAGATTCTGAGCTTTTCTTTCAGTCGACTGTTCTCCATGATTAGCTGATCAAGATAAGTTTCATCCGAAAAGTAGATGATTGTCTGATTCCAAGCTCGTTCATCATTGATCTCCTTTTCAATTTTTTGATTCTTCTTGAGGAGATCTTCGAAACTTTTCCTCAACTGACAGTGATCAGTCATGAGCTGATCAAACTCATCAGTTTCATCGGATGAGCTATCTCCAGATTCTGAGTGGTCTCCTGAAAGCATCAGGAAGTTATCAGTATAAGGAGTTTTTGAGTGAGAGATTACCTCTGAGCCATTCATTCCATTGTCGTAGCTGTTGTCAGCCACGCTTTCTGATTCATTGGCCATCAGGGCTCAGCTCTCATCGTCTGAGCTGGAACTATCGAAGTCGGATGATTCTGATGTGTCTTTGGACGAATCGGCATCGTCAGCAACCATCGCTTTCTTTTTCGAAAAGCTGTGATCTTTCTTAGCTCTCTGTTCTCTGCGCTCAGCTTGAGTCAGATCAGAGCATTCATGTCGAAAGTGCCCTTTCTTTCTACATCCAAAGCATTCCATGTCTTTGATGTCGTAAGCGGCTGACTTCCTTTCTCCGCTTCGATCTGTGGAATGTCTGGGGTTGTTTTCTCTTTCCTTTCCTTTGAAGTGCTGCTTGTGGAACCTTCTGTATTTCCGGAACTTGGACTCCATCTTGTTGAATCTTTCAGTCAACAAAGCATATTGACTGAAGAAGTCCTCTGGGTTGAGTTCCGTTGGTTCCTTGATCTGCTTCTTGCCTTCTCTTGTTGAGGCCTTCAGTGCAACTCCTCTTGAGGTTGAAGGACCATCTTCGTCTGATCCTCCAGCCTTCTTGTTTCCAAGATTTCTCAGAAGGTCGAACTCATTTTCCATGAGATCGGAGAAAAGCTTGTTTGTCGGGAGCTGACTGAATCCTGGCTTATGCTGATGAGCAACTGAGTAGATCTGCCATTCTCCTCGTGGCAGTGCTCGAAGAATCTTTAGGTTGATTTCTCGTTGAGTGTATTTGTCTTTAGAAATGGATTGAACTTCATTCAAAATTTGGTTGAATCTAAGTTCCATTTCCTCGACAGATTCATTCTTGAGCATGAGGAAGGAGTCGAACTTCTGACAAGCTATTGATAGCTTATTCTCCTTAATTTCCTCGGAACCTACGCACATTCTTTCTAGGATGTCCCACATCTCCTTCGCAGTTCCGCACTTGATGATCTTCATGACATGCTTGTCGGGAACGGTGCCGGAGATGATGTTTTTGGCGAGGTTGTCTAGCTCATCTTGCTTCCTTTCTTCGGTGGTGAAGTCTGATTTTTGCTTGGGCTGGACCTCATCGTAAGGATCTTGTTGTGGATCAACAGGAACCCTTTTGACAGTTTCGGTGATGGTGATTGGTCCGCTAGTGATGACTTCCCACATTCGGCAATGTTGGGCGGTGAGGAAGCTTTCAAGCCGAAACTTCCATATGTCGTATTTTTCAATACTAAACATAGGTAGAGAAGATAATCTGTTGTGGTTAGTCCCCATCAAAAAAGAGAGAACAGATAACAGCAGATAGAACAGATAGCAAGCACAAAAAAAGAGAAGTTTTTTTTTGAGACCTTTGAGAAAAAAGGATCTAGTTCAATTAGAACCTAGTCAGATACAGGTAGTTCTTGCGAACAACCTGCTCTGATACCAATTGTTAGGTCCTGAGGGTCTCGAATAGGTGTATGGGGGGGGAATACACCTATGGGCTATTTTTCAATCAATCCTCAATCAGAGGGATCTCAGTCAGAGATCAAAACGAAACTTTGCATGCAAACAAAGACGCCTGTTGTACTGAAATCAGTTTTGACCTAACAGGGTTGACGACTGATACTGAAAGCTCTTCAGTAAAGAGTTATCAGTTAAGTTGCTGGAACTTAACTGATGCAAGTAAGGGCTTCAGTCGAGTTTGCTAAAACAGAGATGATAACACTCTTCCTGACTATCAGAAGATAGATCAGTCAGACTGATATCATACGCAGCGGAAACTAAACTTAGTTTCGTAATAGCCTCGGTGGAGCAAGTTGTTGGTTATGGTTTCTCTTTGCAGTTAGTCAGTGTTCAGTTTATCAATTGAAATAACAGAAGTAAAAATGTAAAACTGAAAGCTGTAAACAACACAGAGACTTTTACGTGGTTCGGAAAAACCCTTTCCTACATCCACGGTTGGTTGATCAGACCAACAATCCACTCCGCAAGTGCTTAACAGGTGCACTGCAAACCAAACCGTGTGCTTGCCGGGTGCACACAACCGTACACTGAAGAAAACCCTTCTTCAGTACCCACGCTTCACTCGCGTCGGATTTCCCTTGCTTAACACAACCCGTGCTAAGACTCTCAGAGTCAGAAAACCCTTCTGACCTCCGAATCACTCAAAACACTCTTATGGATGGGGAGGTTTGAACGAGTGCCAACTATACTTACAAAGAACAAGTTCTTTGAAGCAAGTTTGACCTTTGGCTTCTATGTGAACAGAGTTTTGCCTAAGGTCTAAGAGAATGTATGTAATCAGCAGTGACTGATTTTGGCTTTGGAATTCTCTTCTTCGATTCAAGATTTGGGGAGTTTAAGCTTAAGGCTGAGTAGCAATTTCGGCAGAGCTTCAGCTTATGTCGTTGAATCGGTGAAGGTTGAAGTGATCCTCGAGCGCTATTTGTAGGAGAACTCTTGAATAGATCCGTTGGCGTAAATCGTCCTCAAGATTTCTTCTATTGGAGAGCAATTCGAATTTGGGCTGAGGCTTCAATCTTCGAGGTTCCTTGTCTAGGTGGAAACGGCTCTTTTTGATGGACAGGAGATGTGACGTCTCTGAAAAGTAACCACCAGATAGGAATGACCTCTGCAGAGATAAGATCCTGAGATCTCTGCATTTAATGCGGCTGTACTTTGTGAGTACGTGGCTTCCTCTGAACGTTGGAAGATCAGTCCGAGGAGGAATATTCAACTGATACTTGACTTTTGTATCAGTCCATTGCACGCATTAAGTAATTAGTCTTCAACTGATTCTTCAACTGATACTTCAGTTGGTATCTGCAGTCTTCAGTCCTTCGTTCTTCAATCTTCAGTCTTCAGTCTTCGACACCGCAAGCTAAACTAGAAACGAAATCTAACACTTGAGTTCAAAACAATTCTAGTCTATTACAATTAAGTCCTATGAATTTTGGTATCATCAAAACAAGGGTTAGGATATTCCACAAGGTTCCCAACAGCCTGGCTTTGCATCTCAGCCATTCCAAGCAATTCAACAATTTGAATCGAATAAGAGAATCAACAAAGCCAAAATTAGAATACTGATTACTTACATTCTCTTAGAACCTTAGGCATATATCTTTTTTCATTCTAAGCCTAAGTTCCGATTACTGAAGAGCTTGTTCTTCGTAATCTTGTTGGTACTTCGAACATCATTTTCAACTGACCGAAAAGAGTGTTTGAGTAGTGTGGAGATCAGACCAGTGTTCTGACTCCAAGAGATCTTAGTGCCCAGTGCGCGCTAAGTGTGTTTGAAAAATCCAACCCAGTGTATTGGTGCTGAAACGTGTATTTTCAGTTCAAGGTTTGTTGTGCACCCGCAAGCACAAGCTAGAGTGTTTGTCAGTGTGATCTACTGACCGTGGACGTAGGAACTTGTTCTGAACCACGTAAAAATCCATTTGTCGTTTATCGCTTTCAGTTTTACTTCCTTATCTGTGCACAAACGTTCTTAACTGAAAATGACTAATCGCAAAGTGAAATATTAACCTGACAACGTGTTTCTAAAAGGCTTATTCAAAAGACAAAGTATTCCGCTGCGTGTGTTATTAGTCTAACTGATAATTCTTCGTATAGTCAGTAAGATTCATAACACTTCTCTGTTCAATCCAAGAGTTTAACTGATATCTTTACTGAAGTATTTTTCAGTATCAGTCTTCAACCTTTCGTTAACTGGTTCATCAATCATACTTTACAGTATCAGTTAACTGTTAAAGGTTGTATTGTGTTTGATTTTGGTGTATTCCCCTTCCCCCCATACACCTATTCTAGACCTTCCAGGACCCAACAGTTGGTGCAGCCGCAACGTTGTTAATGGTGGTATTAACGGGGACGTGCCTATCAGCCTCGTTACCGCTTGCTCCAGTGGCCAGAACCAGTATTCGATTATGATTAACAATTTCTTCATTGAAATCTGCGTTGAGGTTACGATTGATATTAGTGTTGTCTCTCTCATTTGCCATGGCTTCAATTTGAAGTTGATCGTCGAAAAAGAGATGAAAGCAACTGAAAAAATTGTCTAATGTCTAGCTCGGGTATCGACTTTCCATAGACGGCGTCAGTTGTTGTGCCCAAAAATAACAACTTTGTAAAGAAGATAAAAACACAAGAATAATGGCCAAATTGTAATACCCGAGCTTTTGATGACGTGTTTAATTGCTTGAGTTTGAGTAATTAGGATTTAGATCTCTTGTTTGATTTACTTTGTAAAGAGATGATGAGTTATAGTATGATGTTTTCTTGTTATTCTTTTGATGATGTTGAGATGTTCGTTTGATGATGTGAGAATGATGTGGGATTTTATATCCGTATTTGAGTTTGAGTATTCGAATAATTCGAGATAATTATTTGAATGAGAATGGTGAACTCGGAAGTGAGATCTAAGTTCGTTATGACGTTTTTGGAATTTTTGACTTTTTGACGATGAATAGTCAAATACTGCTATTTCGTCTTTTTGTCGACTTTCAAAATCTTACGTGCACGTCGTCGAGAAATATTCTTAGTTTTTCAATACGAGTCCAATGATGAAAGTTTTTATTTTTGGACGGCGAGTGAATATTAAACTAGAATTTCTCGATAAACGAACCGAGCTCGTTTATCAGAATTTCGAGAACGAGCTTACGTTTTCTATATTTATATAGAATTATGAGTGTAATGAAAGTGAGTAGAGGTTGAGAGGGCGACTAACGAAGAGTACGGGTAGTTAGTCGTTAAAACGAGACGAGACCAGACGAGACGAGATATTTAACGGCTAAATATCTAGACCTACCCTACCCTTGACCACCCCCAACCTCCCAAGCCCCCCTTTTCTTTAAAGTGTCGGCTGTTAGCAGCCAACACCCCTCACTTTTCATTTTAAAATATCTCACACACACTAAACACACACACATCTCACGCACATGCTCCATTAAAGCTTGGAGTTGGAGCTTTCGAGCTCTATTTTGAGAGAGGAGACGAGCCCCGATCATCTTTCCGATCACACATCTAGGTAAGAGTCATCTCTACCTACGCTTTGATGGTTAGATTTTCGAGATTAGTCGACGTCGAAAAACGTCGAATTATCGACTTTATTTTGAAACGATGTCGGATCGTTGTGAGTTTTTAGTATGTTGTTCTTGGGTAATTGTTGAGCATGTTTAATGAAAGAGTTAAGGATAGTTCGAACCCTAGCCATGAAACCCATGAAGGCAGCCCGTCAATGTTCGTCGTCATAGCTCGTCCTTCGATTTTTATTTAATCGTTGTGACTTGTTATATATGTTTAGGAGCATGCTATGTTTGCTCTATGTTTAAATTGTTTTTTTTTTCTTCCCAAGCATGATAAGTTGTAGGTTTGATCGAGCATGGCTGAATTTATGTCGTGAGTTATGAACGTTGCTTGAGCTATGTTAGTATGTTTTTGAGTTCTAAGATGGAGGTTGAGCATGATAGACTAAGTTTAAAGTTTTGAGAAGTGTTAGATGGAGAGAAGCATGAGAACCCTTTGTTTGTTGAGCATGAGTGGTGAGTGTTGAACTTTTAGAGTTGGTGCGTGAATTCCAGCTCTGCCGAGCTAGTTAGCTCTGGCGGCGGAATCCAGCTCTGTCGGGTTGGTCAGCGCTGGCAGTTGAGCTCAGCTCTGCCGGGCTGGTCATCTCTGACGTGTGGATTCAGCTCTGCCGGGCTTGTCAGCTCTGGCAGTTGGAGTGCTGTTGAGTTCAGCTCTGACTATCGAAGTTCAGCTCTGGCGAGTCAGCTCTGGCTGTTGAGTGAGCTCTGGAAAGTCAGCTCTGGCTGCCAAAGTCAGCTCTAGAGAGTCAACTCTGGCTGTTGAGTCAGCTCTGGCTGCCAAAGTCAGCTCTGGCTGTTGAGTGAGTTAGCTCTGGCTGTTGAGTCAGCTCTGGCTGCCAAAGTCAGCTCTGGCGAGTTAGCTCTGGCTGTTGAGTTAGCTCTAGCAAGTCAGCTCTGGCGAATTAGCTCTGGCTGTTGAGTCAACTCTGGCTGCCAAAGTCAGCTCTGGCGAGTTAGCTCTGGCTGTTGAATTCAGCTCTGCAGAGTGAGTTTTAGCTCTGCAGAGTGAGTTTCAGCCCTACAGAGTTAGCTCTGTCGTGTTGTCAGCTCTGACTGCCAAGTCAGTGCTGGCAAGACTTGGGTTTTAAAAGTGTTAAGTTTTATTTCCATATTTGAGCTTAAGTTAGGAAGTGAGTTTTCTGTTATGATGACCTTTCTTCTCATCGATTCTTCATAGCGATGAAGGTCCGGTTGGGAAGTGACGACGAGAGAGAGAGAGAGTGACGTTACCTTGTGCAGAGACGCAACGAGGTGGGCTTTTCTATGCTAAATACAAATTGTTTATGCGTTTGATGTATTGATGTATTGATGTATGATGTATGATTAAAATGGATATTAAATGCAATGATGTTTTATTTTCCTTTCAAAGCTTGAACAGAAAATATATTTTGAAGTTATTGCATTGCCAAAATATTTGTGATTTTAATATGTTATCTATCTGTATGAGAAATGATATCGGTTCTACACGAGGTAGAATTAGTGTACACGGTGGTCGTGAGTCATCTTTCAGGTTGGTCGATCACAGTGCTGCAGAGGGAGGCCTCCCTCTCAGTACATGAGTTAACAGATACGATACTTACTTGATGAGAAAAGTCTGCGCAGACAACTTTGAGAAATGAAAATGAGTTTAGCGAACATAATGCGTTTAGATAAATCCCTTATGTTTTGCATATGAAATGGCAATGACAATATGTATGATGTTATATGCATGAGATGGTTGGCATGTGTTCACTGAGTGCTTTTGTACTCAGCCCTGCATATCTTTTTTTTAAAATGTGCAGGTTGAGCCGGTGTGATGATGGTGCTGCATTGAGCGGAGTCACAGGGTTGTTAATAAATATGTAACCTGACTAGAATATGTCTTCATACATATGTCTAGCTACATTTCCGCTGCAGAATACTTTTAGTACTGTTATATCGTACTTTAAGTTTAAGAGGATGTTTTGTTGATGTATTAACTTGATTATTGATATTAATTAAGTTTTATGTATTCCTTGAGTAATGTTTTCAATTGAGCATTAATGAGTAATAACGACGAGTTTTATTAAAATGAGTAAGTTTTACGGTTATAAATGATGCCCCTTTCTTCCCCTTCTTCTTTAACCCCATCCCTAGTCATGGATCACTCGGCCTAACTATCCCTAGTTAGGGCGGGCTGCGACACAAACGTAGAAATTTGTATTGATTTTAGTGTAAGCCTTTGAGAATAAGTAAACAATGATTATCGACGATCTTACCTAGGGTTTTACATGTATTTATAGGTAAAATAACTATGAATTACAATAAAAAAAATGACTCTATTTAGATTTAGAATAAGACTATAATTCTTCATATTTATCCTATGTCTTCGTGTTGATCTCTTTAATTTCATCTTGATCCTGACTTCAGTCTTGGTTAATTACGCTTGTTGGACTCTTTTGGGATAAGATCATGTCCAAGAAATGGATATTATACTATCGATGGCAATGTCGCTTGGGCCGAGCAGGGTTGACCACCTAGAGAACCTTGGGCTTTTCGGAGTAAAATGGGCTTCTTGGGATTGGGCTCTATCATCTCTGAGCAGCGATGTCCTAGGTCCATCAGCGTTGTCGAGGGCATATCAGCGTTGTCTTTTAGGGGATCTTCTATGTGCTTGGTTGCTTTTCTTTGATACCATTAGAATGCATATTTTTATCCTCATCACATTTTATGAGGATGGACGGAAATAATAAATTAAATACATTATATGAGGACTGAGCGAATACAAAATTTATGCTAAAAAAGTGACATATATGATAGCGTTGATTGTTCTATCTATGCGGTATCTTCATATCAACAGTAGATAGAGATGTCAATCGGGTCAACCCAGTGAGTTTCGGGTTACGGGTTATTTGGGTGCTGGCTAGTCGGGTTGAAATTTTTTTTGGGTTAGAAAGTTCCAACCCTAACCCTAACTATTCGGGTTTCGCGCTAGCCCATCGGGCTAGTCGGGCTCAAAAGTTTATTTTAAAAAAATAACTAATATATTCTTTTGACAATATTATATAATTTGTAATAAATATATACACGCATAAAAAAGTAACATTTCAACATTGACTTACATAATAACTAATATACAAGTCTTAAAGATATAAAGATGAAATATTTTTATTAAATATGTATCATTTTTTTTTAATTTTTACATCTAAATATTTCATGTTAAGTAGTGGATTATAAATACGGAGAAGTGAAATGATGAGTATAACTTTCTAATATTTAATTTTTAATATTAAATTAAAACATATTTTACAAATTTATGAAATAATCATCTTATTATACTTATTTTCATAAGCAAAGTAATAAAGTTCAAAATCAAATAACGAGAAAATTTTCATATAATTAAGCGAACACGTTATTTTTGGGTCAGTGTTATAGGGTTTCAGGCTGACCCTATCGAGTGTCAGGCTATTCAATTACGGGCTAATCGAATTATAATTTTTATTGAATTAATTTTTTTTCAATCCTAACCCTCTTGAATTGACGGATTAATCGAATCAGTCCACAAATTTCGGGCTGGATTGACATCCGGACCCTAACCATATAGTATATATTAGCTCATGCCCATGAAAAGACGGACTAAATGGGTGTCATATTTCCAAAATGCATATGACTTGAAATTTGGTACATTTATTATATTGTAAAAGAGCGTTTTTTCAAACATATCGAAGAAATAAAATTTATTCGTTTGGTCAGCAAATTTTGGGGGAAGAAGACAACATGTAATCATTGGGGCTTGAATTAATTTGTGTATATATCTAATTGTAACTGGGACTTATATATTGTGGAAGGCGATCAGAGGCACAGCTGTGTTGTGTGTAGTGACATAACGTCTGAAAATTTGGTCCGACCCATATTTTTAATATTAAAATGATTAAGATCTCTTTTAGGCAAAAATGATTAATTAAGCTGACGTGGAATAATAATACCTTCTTCGTCCTCCAAATAATTTTTTATTTTTCTCTTTTGAACCGTCCTTCAAATAATTTTCTATTAATTTTGGAACATTCTACTACTAATAAAAACATATTCATTTTTATTTTTCATCTTTTCATCACTTTCAATATTAATTATAATATTTTTTTTTACTATTTTCAATATTAATTATAACACATTTTCACCACTTTCAATTACTCAACAATTTTATCTTAAAATTTGTATCCCTTTCTTCTGAGAAGTTTTGTTTTTTTTTTTTTTTGATAAATTAATAGTATTAAATAAAGAAATTAAATGCCATGCGCGTCACAGGGGGATTCGAACCCAAAATCTTTGACCTTAGATATTAATCTCTTACGGCTTGACCAACACATACACTTCTAAAAATTTATTTAGAGGACGCAGGAAGTACTATCTAGACATATATCGATAATCACATAAATATCACATCAGTTAATTAATTATTAAGATAATTGAACTAACGTACCTTAGCAAACTTCTAAAATTAAAACCTAGATAAACATTGACTTAGGATTTTCACCATCTCTTCGATTAATGGAATCCCATTATTCCAAACTCACACACCAAGAATATTTCAACGACATAAATGATTTATTCGAAACTAATGAACATAGAACACCGAAGCAAGTACTGCAATTCAGACCATAAATAAGAGGACCATAATAATAAAGAAGAGGACCATAACAACGTAAATGGGGAAATGTATATATAGATCGTAGTTATGATAAGACTGATGGTCGATATTTTTAGAATATACGTGGCTAGATTTTCGTGATGTTATTTATTGTTAACACCTTGAAATTCATTTTGAGTTTTTAATGATTGGGATAATAACATAAATCGGTAATTTCATGTGGATCTTTATCCATATATACTATTCAAGGTATGCGTATACGATGTTGATAAGATAGATCTTTATCCATAAATCGGTAATTTCATGTGGATCTTAGGGTTTCGTCCTCTAGATTTTTCCCCTAGGCGTCTAGGGTTTCGTCCTCTAGGTTTTTCTAGGGTTTCGTCCTCCTTGTGAGTTTTGGTCTTGGTTTTTCTGTCTCTTCTCGATCGTTTCCTTCCGCCTCGTTTTTGAGCCGCGTTTTTCCCTTTTCTTCCCTTCTTGGCTTTCTCTTTCTGTGGTTCGTTGGTGTGGTTTTCTGTGTTTTTGCTCTCTTGTGATGTGCAGGTATGGACAGGTTTGAATCATCTCAGGGTTATGGTTTTGTTCCCGGGGAAGAAGAGCGAACTGATCGTGAGACGGCTATCATCGAAATCCCGAATGGCAGTGAGGGAGGAAGTGAATCAGGGATCAATCAGAATTTCGGTTTGGTGGGCAAGTTAATCCATGTCAAGGCGCCCAACGGTTTCCACCTTTTGGAAATTATGAAAAAAGCATGGAAAACTAAGAGAGGCTTCACTGCACAGGAATGGAGGAAAAATCTTTTCCTCTTTACCTTTGAGTCGGAAGATGACAGGAATTGGGTTCTTAAACGTCAACCATGGCATTTTGATGGACACCTTTTCGCGATTGTTCAATTGGACGGATCAATCCAACCTTCAAACATCAGAATCACCAATGGTAGCTTTTGGATTCGTGCTTACGACCTCCCAATGAAGTGCACGAACCCAACCACTCTCAAGCATATTGCTAATCAGATTGGCGAGGTTGAGGATATAGATAATGACAATGATTATGCTGGATGTTTTGTGAGATTCAAAGTGAAGATTGATATCACGAAGCCACTGTTGAGAGGAATTACGATTGCGTTCGAAGGCCAGCGACTTTGGATCCCGTTGAAATATGAAAATCTCCCCATCTTTTGCTATCGGTGTGGTTTGATGGATCACCACACCCGTGCCTGTGAGAGAGAAACGGATGATGATGGAGATGGAAAGCAGTTTGAAGAACTCCTCTACGGACCCAATCTCAAGGCTTCCCCTCTAAAACGTTTTCGACCCTCCCCCTCCGATGGCCCAAGAACGTTTAAACCTCCAAATATTCCCCCCCAAAACCCTTGTACGACCAATGATTGGCCTCTTTCTGTCCTCTCCAAACCAAACAAAACTCATAGACCTCGACCGCCCCCACTCTCATTTAACCCACCCAGACATGAAGAACCAAAAGTTACCACATTTTCGCATCATCAGATTCCCCCCCCCCCCACTCTCTGACCAGATCAATATAAAACTCCCCCCCGAACAGCCACGCCAAGGAACTAAATCAGCCATTAAGCTAAATCCACCTCCACCTGCTGATCACTACAATACTAAGTGCCTCTCCGAACAAACCGAGCCCAAAATCATTCCTGCCACTCCTAAATCGTTACCCAAACCTAATCAGATCCCACCTCAACTTGGCACAGCTCCCTTCACTCCAACGTCCAAAATTATCAAACTCCTAAACATCCAGCCCCAACACCAAAAACACCACGACCTTAACCCCGGTAACCCTCCCTCTTCGGGCAGTTCCATTAATAACCCCAAAGGTAAAAAATGGAAACGCCAAGCCCGATCTCCACACTCTTCCAGACACCCCAATCCCAATAATATTAACCTCAAATCTGTTCTGAAGAAACGTCACTTAGATAAGGAGATAAGTGACGATACTATGGTGAAACCCGAGGCCATCGAGCTTGTCCAGAAACGTCTTAAAGGGACTATGCTCGACGACGACACTCCTTCTTCTGCAATAACGGCGGAGATTGCCTCAGAGCAATTCCGCCGGGCACAATGAATTCGTTATTCTGGAATTGTCGAGGGCTTGGGAACCCTACGACAATTCGTCAACTGGTTTGGCTGGCCAAACACAAGAAGCCCGATGTGATCTTCTTGATGGAAACAAAGCTCATTCTGTCGGATTGGTCACCTGTTCTTTTGAAGATTGGTTTTTCGAATTTCCATGCTGTGGATTGTGTTTGTTCTTCTGGGGGTAGACAAGGAGGCATTTGTCTGATATGGGCTGATGACTTGAATCTGTCCGTGAAATCTTTTTCTGCTAATCACATACTTGCGAAGGTGGAGGATGAGGTGCATGCAGGTTGGGATTTCTGTGGAGTCTATAGCTGGAGCAATACTGAGGATCATAAGCTAACGTGGGAACTCATGCGTTCTCTTCATCCGCAAGTCTCCGATGAGTGGATCTGTGGTGGAGATTTCAACGAGACCATGTACCATTATGAAAAACGGGGCGGTAATGTTAAATCTGATGCTCGCTTGATGAGTTTTCGCGATACTGTTGACGCATGTGGCCTCGCGGATCTTGGTTTCTCGGGGGATCCTTTTACTTGGAATAACAATCAGAAAGGTGCTGACAACATTTCTGAGCGGCTTGATCGTGTCTTTGGGAGTACTCAGTGGATTCACCGTTTCCCGGGGTTCGAAGTTACTCACCTTCTTAGAAAATCGAGCGACCACTGCCCGATTTTTCTTAGTCTTGAGAGTGGACTGGATGTGACGCAAAATAGACCTAAACCTTTCCGTTTCGAAGCCATGTGGCTAAGAGACGAGAGGTGTAAACCTTTTTGCGAAAGGTTGTGGATGGCGGGTGGTCAGGGTGGCTCAGTGGAGGATATTAAGAACAAGCTGGAAGGTATGGGAAAGGAACTTAAAATATGGGAGCACAATACTTTTGGGAATGTTAAGAAACGTTGCAATGAGATTAGAAAAGAGCTGGCAAATCTTCAGAAGCCTCGAAATGATGCTTGGACGAAAGACGAACAGAGGGGTCTCGAGAATGATTTGGATACGCTTTTAAAACAAGAAGAAATCATGTGGAAGCAGAGGTCGAGGGCTGATTGGTTGAATGAGGGGGATAGAAACACTGGCTTCTTCCACAAAGTAGCCGAAGGGAGGAAAAAAAGAAATTACATCAAGGAAGTTCAGGGGGCGGATGGTACTATAGTGAGACGCTTTGATGAGATGGATCAGGTGTTTAGGTCTCATTTTCAGCAGCTCTTTACTTCAGGTCATCCTCATAACCCTGGCGATGTTCTCCGGTCCATTGATCCTGTCGTTACTTCTGAGATGAACAGAGAGATCACGCTTCCTTACACTCAGGCTGAGATCGTCCACGTTCTCAAACAGATGCACCCTCTTAAGACCCCCGGACCTGATGGTATGCCCGTTCTTTTCTACACTTCCTTTTGGAACTCTATTTGCCCTGATCTTGTGCCTATGCTGTTGAATATCCTTAATAATGGTGTCTCTCCTGCCCCTCTTAACTCTACTTTTATTTGTCTCATCCCCAAAAAGAAAAAGTGTGTGTCTCCTTCGGATTATCGTCCAATTAGTCTTTGTAATGTGGTGTATAAAATAGTCTCAAAAGTCATCACAAATCGTCTGAAGTTATGTCTCCCTTCCATAGTTAGTGAAAGTCAGTCTGCTTTTGTTCCTGGACGCCTTATTACTGATAATGCTCTTCTTGCCTTTGAGATTTTTCATATGATGAAGTTGAACAAAGCTAAAGATTACGGGACTTTTGCTTTTAAGCTGGATATGGCTAAAGCCTATGACCGTGTTGAGTGGTGTTTTTTGAAGGCTATTTTGTTGCAGCTGGGCTTCTGTGCCCCTTTTGTGGATTTACTCATGCGTTGTGTTTCTTCTGTTACGTTTCGTGTTCTTGTTAATGGTTTTCCAGGTGACTCTTTTACTCCGAGCCGGGGCTTGAGACAAGGAGACCCTATTTCTCCTTTCTTGTTCCTGTTCTGTGCGGAAGCCTTATCTGGTCTTCTTAGGCGAGCGGAGACACAACATTTACTTCATGGTGCCCGGTTATGTCGTACGGCCCCGAGAGTGAGCCACCTTCTTTTCGCTGACGATTGTATTATTTTTGGTCGTGGGAACAAAGAGGAAGTGGGGACGGTCAAGGATATTATCAAAGCATATGAGGAGGTTTCTGGTCAGTCAGTTAATTTCGAGAAATCTTCCATCTCTTTTAGCAGAGGAGTTCCAGAGGATGTGAAAGTTGAACTGGCGGTTTTCCTGGGGGTGAATCGGACCCCTCAAAACTCTACTTATCTTGGCATTCCGAGTATCATTGGCCGCTCTAAAGGGGAGATTTTCCAGATGTTGGTGGATAGAACTCGGAAAAAATCAAAGAACTGGAAGAGGAGGTTCCTATCTGGAGCGGGCAAAACAGTACTTATCAAATCGGTTCTCCAGTCCGTTCCCTCTTATATGATGAGTTGCTTTGCCCTACCAGACCAAATTTGCCAACGCCTTAATAGTGTGGCGGCAAGTTTCTTTTGGGGTCAGAAAAACGTCGAAAGGCGTATTCACTGGAGGAGTTGGCAAAAACTGTGTTTAGCAAAAAGTGAGGGAGGCATGGGCTTCAGAGATATTCATTTGTTTAATCAAGCAATGCTCGCAAAGAAAGCTTGGCGACTTCTTCTCCATGATGACTCTCTTCTTGCTCGATCTCTTAAGGCAAGATATTTCCCAAGATCTGACTTGCTCTTGGCTGGTGATGCACATAATCCTTCTTTTGCATGGAAAAGCATACTAGTGGGCAGGGATTTAATTGCGAAAGGTGTTGCATGGAAATTGGGTAAGGGGGCTCGTATTAGAGTTGGAATCGATCATTGGCTTCCGGATGGGAATGGAAATTTTGGCACGGCGATGGTGAGTTCTGGTTTTAAACATCTAAAGGTGCAGGATCTTTTAAGGGAAGAGGACCATGGCTGGGAGATTTCAAAACTGGAAGAGCTTTTTCTTCCATCTGATAAGTGGAAAGTGATGGTGCAAATGCGAGTGAATCCCCACGTTGATGACAAGCCCTTTTGGCCGTGGGGCAAAGCGAATAAGTATACTGTCAAATCGGGTTATTGGCTGGCGATGGATCTTAAACGACGTAATGAAGCTTCCTGTTCGGTCTCTCATAGTAATCTTTGGAAGTGGATTTGGAATTTGGATGTCATCCCTAAAGTGAAGATGTTCATGTGGCGTTGCATTGCAAACGCTCTCCCTACGAGGCAAGCACTGCGGAGCCGATCTATTGATGTTGATGTAGTTTGTGGACGTTGTGGTGACCATGAAGAATCTATTGAACACGCTCTGCGCGATTGTAGTTGGGCTGGGATGCTTTGGCAGGTATCTCCCCTTCGGCTGTCACCTCTGGCTCAGGATGGTAGATGTAGTTTGTTTGATTGGTTTGAGAGGATCAGGGCTAATCCCCAAAGAGAGGTTCATGCACAGTTCGCCACCGTTGCTTGGTCCATCTGGTATGCTCGAAATTTGGCTTTATTTCAGCAGAAAGATCTTTCACACTATGACTGCCTTGGTATAGCTTCCCGAGCTTTGTGGACTTCTCCTATCTGTTCTCCTAGAATCCCTCAAGCTATTCGTGTGGATTGCACCAGAGAAAGCCAGATTAAGTTTTCATCTGATGCTTCTGTGATTGCTTGCAAAGGAGTGGGGATCGGTGTTGTTATGCGGGATAAGGAGGGGCAAGTGCTAGGGTGCAGATATGGTTTTATTCCTGGAGCGTTCTCAGTCATTGAAGGGGAAGCGTTGGCCTTGCTTGAGAGCTGTCGTCTGTGCAGAGAGAGAAATGCTTCGGACATCATTTTAGAGACGGACAACCAACAACTTTACTGGATCCTTCAACGGCAGGAGGATGATCTTTCTTACTTGGGGGATATTCTGCGCCAGATTCACGATCTTAAAGCTGCGTTTGGTCAAGTGGTTTTTAGCTGGACACCTCGTGAGGGAAATTCCGTTGCTCATTGTTTAGCTTCTTTTGTTGTTTCGCATTATTTACCTTTGTGTTCTTCCTCTGTTTTACCATCTGATGTAAACTCTCTTTCAAGTGGTTAATGGCAAGTTTCCTTTGTTTCTCAAAAAAAAAATATATTAAGAAACAATGTAGTCAAATGGTCATAATGAAGATTGAAAATCAATTTTTGGCCCCTAATCTTAAAACATCAAAATATGGCCATTAATTAGGTGGTATGCCTAATTTGCCTTTTTTACTCGGCCGCTGGGGTGATTGCACGACCGCTGGATGATTGCACGGCCGCTGGAACCTTATGGGTGAGTTGCGCGCTCGCGGGGAAAAGTCAGCGCCTGCTGCGCGTGTGGCACTTATGGCACTAATAGTGTCATAAGTGCCTTACGCATTGAAATAGTTTAGTGCCCCAAATTACCAACAAAGTAAAACTGTGTAAAGTAAAGAGTAATGTTGGAAGGAATGTTATCAACATAATGTTAATAACATTGTAACCAACATGCAGGGGAAAAGAATAACACACAGGAATACTTTTTTCACGGATTATAAATAACTCGTGAGTGCCTCAAGGCTAAATTCACTATGTTGAACAAACAATACAAAGTACAGATTCGGATCTTCTTGGAGATCTATCTTTACAGTATATCTTCCTAAGATAAACCAACCTATCTACTTTCAGTACTACGATGTTGATACAACACAGAACCCAAAAACAGCCGAATAACAAAAGTTAATCGGACAAAGCAAACAACCTGCTACGCTCCAATGGCCTTGCACTTCAAATCTTGCTCTCGATGTCCCGTCGATACAAAGATAGACTTTACAGATTGGCTGCCTAAGTCTACTTCGTCAAAGCAATCCTTGAAGAACCGGTGACACGTTTGCAGCAGGAAAAAGACGAGTTGGCTGTGAGTGAATGTTAAGACGCTGATTTTGCACTTCCAAAACGTGAGGATGAGTGAAGCTTCTTGCTGTATTTATAGGCCTTCATGTCGTGGTTAGTTAATTTCATCCACTTCCCACTTCCAGAACCTTCCTATAACTGCTGCAATCCGTCTTCAAAAAGTGCTAGTCGATCAGCTTTGGAATGTTGGTTACGAGAACATGGTTCCTGAAAAATAGCAACAACTTGCCCACTACTTTGAACCATACATAACCGCCAATCCACTTATTCAAAACGTGGTCAATGAGCAAAAAACTATTATTTCACAACCAAAGAATAAGAAACCGTGAAAGGAAGGTAAAGATTAAATATATACAATTACCAATTGAGGGTCAAAGTATGGAGTCAAGGCAGACTCAGGAATGTTGGTTGAAAAACCCAGAAATGTTGACACCACGAATGTTATCAACATTCCACCCAACATTGAAAACACGTATGTTACCAACATTGGTCCCAACATTGTCGGAGTCAACATTGACTCTAACACGCATCATTTTATTACTTGATTTTATTTTGGATTTTCGTTGGCACTTTTGGAACTATTAGTGCCATAAGTGCTAAAAGAACCATTTTAAACACTTTCTCGTAGGGTTTACATGTTCCATTTAGGGTTTAGATGTTCGATTTAGGGTTTAGATTATCCATTTAGGGTTAGATGATCCATTTATAATTTCTTGATTCTATTACTGTTGTTTCTGCTGCGCGTATAGCACTTATGACACTATTAGTGCCATAAGTGCCAAGATTTTACTTGGTTTTATTTTGGATTTCCGTTGGCACAATTTGGCACTATTAGTGTCATAAGTGCCAACGGAAATTTAAAATAAAACAAAAGTAAAATCTTAGCACTTATGGCACTAATAGTGCCATAAGTGCCTAACCCGACCTGGCACGCGACCTGCGTGCCTGATCCTACCCGGTCCGCCTTATTAAGGGTAAAAACGTCCAAATCAATAAAAATAGTCAAAATTTATGTTTTTCAATGTGTGGCCATAAATTGTGTTTTATGCTTCATTTCGGCTACTTCAAAATTTTACTCTTAATTAATTCCGTGTTATGAGAACGTGTGAGTATTTTTTATTTTTATTTTTCTGATGAAAAAAAATTATATTATAAATCAAAATAAACAATTCCAAAAGTCAGGACATATAATTCCTTTCTCATTAATATCATTACATCATTCAAACTGTAGCATATCTAGCTAACTCGTGAACTCCAACGTTCTTACGTGGTGCTCGATTTCCATTACGAGGACGTGTGAATTTTTAATTGAACATAGAAAAACCGTTGACATATATAAGCATGCAAGTTAAAGAAAAAACACTTGTGTTAAGATAATGATTTCATACTTAATCCTGCATGTAACAATATAAATATCATACTTAGTTTCTTCTTGTTTTTTTACGATAATTCTCTAACCAGTTGTGATTATGATTAAGAATCGTGGTTCCATAAAGGTGGTTATAATATATTGAGAGAAATATTCGATAGAGAATGTTACATATTAAGATAATGGAGAATGAATCTAAAACAAATAAATAAGTCAATAATTTCAATGAACAAATTATTGTTTCGTATGAATAACCATTTTTGTTTGAGTTCGAATCTTGAAACTGGCGAGTTTTTTAATATATTAAATAGATATGTCTGTTCATAAATATCACTCCCTTCGTCTTACTCTAATAGGCTCGTTCTTCTTTTTTTTTGAATAAAAACAATATACTTAATTAGTGCGGATCACAAGCCCACATCCGCTCCTTCCGCCGCATAAACCCGCAGCCACTCCTTCCGCCACGCCACCCTTTCGATTCCTTCCTCGGAGAGGTAGAGGAAGGTGAGGAATTTTGTGTTGGGGCTGATTTCATGAGGGATTTAGTGTTGGAAGTTAAGGGATTTGGTATTGGACTGATTTCGTGAGGGAATTGGTGTTGGAAGGTGAGGGATTTGGTGGACTGATTTCGTCTCGTCTCCACATATTCGGTCGGGTTGGTTCGGTCGGTCGAAAATCGAAATTTTACCGGTTCGATTTTCGATCGGTTTGAAATCTAATTATCGGTCAGATCGGTTCATTTTTTTTTTAACCGATCGGTCGATCGATTTGATAAATATTGGTAAGTCGGCCGGCCGAACCGACCGATGCTCACCCCTAGTGGGGGTTAAGATAACTATATTCTTAAATATTTCTGGATTAAATGCATTATTCATCACTTCATGGTATGTATTTTCCACTATAGCTGCAATAGGATTTGCTGCATTGCGTATAAGAATGTCTTCTGATAACGCCACAACAGATTCTCCATCACCTAGACTTTGTCCAGTAGTACCGTCACCTATTTTAAGTATTCATTCTGCAAATTCTTTGGATTCTTCTGCATCCGAAGCAGAAACATTTGCCTGATTTCTTATAAAAAATAATATGTAATATGTAATATGTATATTTGAAAAATAATATTTAGTTAATTGGAATAAAAATACTATTATTTATTAAATTATATATTGAGATTAAGAGTAAAATACTCGTAATCTCTTGCTCTTAGTTAACTTGAGAACTTGACACGAATTTCAAAGTTGAGATGAACTTATAGAGGCATGCACGATGTCATGCCGACTTCCCTTAAGAATCACTGGGAGTTTATGTCGAAAGTCGCCTTCTAAAACAACCACCAAACCTCCAAAAGGTTTTCTAGACCTATCGGAAGATCTCATAACATCCCTTAGGCTTCTATCAAGCATTTCAAAGCAGTATATGTGCGTCATTAGTGCCTCATCCCAAATAATAAGCTTTGTTTTCTCAAGGAGTCCAGCTAAATCATTATCTGGGTTTATCTTGCTGCATGTGGAGTTTTCGTGGCAATCCAATGGTATACCGAATCTAGAGTGTGCAGTCCTACCCCTAGGCAACAGTAACGATGTTGTACCACTCGAAGCTACTGGAAGTAATATATCGCCCTTCCCACGTATGGCCGAGCATAAGGTGTTCCAAATATATGTCTTTCCTGTACCACCATATCCATATAGAAGTCGGCCCTTGTCTGCTTTTCTTGTGCTCTCAAGGGTTTCTTTAGGTCTTTTCTTTTTCTTCTTTTATATATAATCGCAGTTTAATAATAATATCCATATAGAAGCATTTATCAACCGTTGTCATTATTTTTTCATAAATCATTCTTTGCTCATCCGTCAAAGAGGGATATAGCACGCTCTTCTTTCATTTCTTCTATGTTGTAAGACATCTCTTCTAATATTAGTAGATTTTTTGAATTCGAAATGACAGTTTCATTTGGTAACCGCATGCCATGAAAATTGATTAAACTGGTGGAATTAGGAATAAGCAACTTCATTCTCAATTTTAACCAATGCTAGATCTTTTAATTGGTCATCTGTCAACTGCAAATTTGTTTAATAAAAGGTCATTAGAACAATGTAATATCTAAATCAAAACTATAAACAATAAATCTTAGACACGTTGATGCCACTTTCACGTCGATTCAACATATGGCTCCAATAGTTAGTATTTAATGATATACAACCAAATATTAATAAGATCATATACTCCCTTTGTCCTACGAATCTTGACACGTTTGGTTTCAGCACGAGAATTAAAGAGTTGTAAATTACTCCCTCCGTCCCGGCTTTTGGTATCCAGTTGAGAACGGCACGGGTGTTAATAAAGTGATTGATGTGTTGTGAGTGGAATAAGGGTCTCACATTTTATGTGAGAGTTAAAATAATTAAAGTGGAGTAAGGGTCCCACCTACTTTTACCAAAAATAGAAATGGATATCAAAATGTGGGACGGCCAAAAAATGAAAGTTGGATACTAAAAGCTGGGACGGAGCGAGTAGTGTTTTAAGTGTGTAGCTAAGAAAGTATAAAAGTGATAAAGTAGGAGAGAGAATGTAATAAAAGTAATAAAGTAAGAGAGAGAAGGTAATAATTATTACCTTATTTGAAAATGTGTCAAGATTCGTGGGACGACCCAAAAAAAAACGGACGGAGGGAGTAATGTTTAGTGAAAAATATTACTCCATCCATCCCACCAAAAGTGGTGCACTTCTTTTGGCCACGGAATTTAAGGAGAATAAGATTGTAGTGTAAAGATGTGTAAATGTGTGTGGAGCCACATTATTTGTAGTGTAAAATTATTACCAAAAAATGAAATGCACCACTTTCGATGGGACAGCCCAAAAAGGAATACGCACCACTTTCGATGGGACGGAGGGAGTAATATTTTTTTTTCTTATTTTGTGTATGAAACTGTCTTTACTTAGTATTATTTTTTGTATTAAACTTTTTCATTAGTATAATGGATTAATGTTCTTTGAAATTAATGCATAAATTTTTGTTTTTGCAGATATAGTTTCCGCTCTATAAATTAAAAGATAATTATTTTATAATTTTAAAAATATTTTAAAATATGTATAGCAAATTTATAATTACCTCAGAGTTTTTATCTCGTTAATTGTTTTCACTAAAGCAGGTTTGAACCATTCTTCACTTTTTACTTCTCGACCAACGTTGGAAATATCAGCTATGGTGTTATTGTTGGAATCTTCACTAAGACCACACCTGAAATTATTTTAAATGTGAAGAACACTTGATATAACAAATTATGAGAAAAAGAAAGCATGTATGGTGCATATTAAGGATGATACATGAACAAATCTTATATCCAAACGTATTTTTAAATATATATTTATACAAGCCGTAGACTATTGTAAGGGCTTAAGCCCAGTTTTTTAGATAAATGGGTCTTAGAGGTCAAATGGACCAAGTTCACTTAATAGCATATAAATAGGGGTCTTTCATTTTTTACTCACAAGTTAGAAAAGTTAGTTATTCTACTCAATTCTCACAACTAGTAAATGTAAACACTCTCCAAAAATATAGTGAAACATTCAAAACCCCACCCGTGGATGTAGATCTTATGATCGAACCGCGTAAATTCTTGTGTTGTTTATCGTTTTATAGTTAGGTGTTTATTTTGAATTTATCCGAGGTAGTAAGCAGCTTTGACCCTAACTATAGGGTCCTGTACGCAATAGGGACGCCATCGATAGGGAAAATCTGGTACTTAACACTATATATATATATATATATATATATATATATATAAACGAAAAAAAAGAAAAAAAAATATTAACGACCAAATTTTTTATCGTTACAAAGTAAAAAAAAATGAAATAATAAAAAAATTAAAAAAATAATATTAACTACCGAAAATTCGGTCGTTAAAAAATAAAAATAAAAAAAATCGGTCGTGAAACGATCGTAAATCGGTCGTTAGGCCCGCTAAATGAACGACCGAAAATTTTGGTCGTTATACGCGTGTTTTCTTGTAGTGCAATCTAGACATATCAACATTAAAACAAATGTGTATATAATGAAAGTTTAATATGTATTTGTTAATTATAACATCAATTCATTTAATTAATTTTATTTCTTTTTAATATTAAATATAATGTGCACTTGCAACACTATTTCAAAAGCAAACAATTACAGATGTAATGAATTTTTGTATTTATTTATTATATTTTCCTTATTTTATTCGCTAAAGAAATGAATTTATTCATTAAATTTATTCTTATTTATTCATTGAATATTTGATGTTATTCATTACTTTTTAAGATTATCTGTAGCATGAACCAAATCAATATAGCAATACAATCTTGACATATCAAAATTTAATAACTGTGTATATAATTAAAATTTAATATGTATTCGTTAATTATCATCTTATTCATCTAATTCGTAAAAATATTCATTAAATTTTAAATTTTTAAATCAATACTATATCAACACAAAACGAATAATCACAATTTTTCTATGTACAAAATATGGAATATTGAATATTTTTTGTGTGCTCTGCTGCTTCTTCTCGACCAACAAAAGTAATAACAATCAAACATACAAATCTTTGTAGTTGCAGAAGAAAAAAAAAAGGAAAATAAGAACACTAAAATAAAGCAGGCTAATCATATGAAGGCCTGAGCAAAACCTATAATGTGAGATGCCAAAGCAATTTCCTTCGAAGATCCTTTTTTGATTGAATTCAAGTATTGATGCAACAACATAGCAAAGCTTAGACCATGGGCCAACGCCGACGCCTTGCAAAAAGTGACTTCAATGAAATATACATAAGAAGATCCGTATTATTATCTAAAAGACATATGAACAACATAATAATGTGTATATGTATATGCATTTAGGGAAGAGATCAATAGAGAATGCTAAATGTAGAGAGAAAGATAAATGCGGTCTGAATAAGTCAATAAATTTACTGAATACGCCAACAATTTTACTAAACAAACATTCCGCATGGTGTTCAAATCCTGAAGGTAGCGTGCTTTATGAATATATGTCTATTCATGCGGTCTCTTGATATATTCATTATGTTATTGACTTATTCAAAACGAATAATATAGAATTCTCCATTGATCACACACACACACACACACATACATACGTATAGGGGTGAGCTAAAATATAAACACATCTTAAAATATAAAATAGGAAGCATTTTCAACCCTTAGATCATCGAGATCTACGGTTAATTCATCGCCTTGTTGGATGAATTCATAATCCCGAGTTCGAAATCTCATAGCTAGATAGCAAAAAAATTATTTACACACAATTTTTCAAAAATTATGTGTTATAACCGTTAAATTATGAGTACATCAATAATGAAAATCCTATTTTATAGTCTAATAAGAATGATTTACAGTTTAACCACTATGTGTATCGGCGCAGGGGCCTATAGAATATTTTATTACAATACATAATGCATTTGGAGGAAAAAAGAAAGAAAGAAAGAGAGGTTATATATGCTCGTCTAGTGGGTATTCTTCGCCCTTTAAAGATAAGAGGTTAGGGTTTAATCCTCTTCCTCTCTTCCAACACACAAAAAAAAAAAAGCGAGATAAGGTTATGTTTTTATTTTGGTACGTGATCATATGTAAAATTTTTACTTAATTTAGCAGAAGTTTCAAGGAGCTAAGCTAGTCAAATACTCCCACCCTCCACTCTAATAAGTTCGTTTTCCACTTTGAATAAAAAATATATACTTAGTTGATATGGACCACACACTACTTTTATCATAAAAATAAATTTCTTAATCTCTGTGCCCAAAAGAAATGAACATATTAGAGTGAAAGAGATGGAGTATCATTTTTTAAAAGGAGAAATAAGACTATGCCAAAAGT
The DNA here is from genome assembly GCF_028751815.1 of Salvia miltiorrhiza. Taxonomy (NCBI): domain Eukaryota; kingdom Viridiplantae; phylum Streptophyta; class Magnoliopsida; order Lamiales; family Lamiaceae; genus Salvia; species Salvia miltiorrhiza. The sequence goes on from NW_026651515.1 coordinate 434,122, forward strand.
CAAGTTAAGGTCTACTCATACTTCTTTTATAAAATTACTAGATTTGCCTCCGTGCGATGCATGAAAAATATTTTGTCCTTCACGGAAAATATTTTGTTCTTTTAAAATTTTAAATTATACATAAAATTATATGAAGGGTGCGTGTGAGGAATTTAAAATTATATGAATAATATAATCGTATAAGAAATCTAAAATTATGATTTTTTTTTTTTTATATAACTAATTTCACAAGAATTTTTGTGTTTACCAGTTACCACCATATATGTAGTATTTTCGGAAGGTCCCTAAGTAGTATTTTTACACATCGAGACACACGCATTACTTGTATATATCCAGCTACAGGAACCCCCCCCCCCCTGGCTCGAAAAAAAAAAGGTTAAGAAATCTCTCAAGACATAAAAAACTAGTATTTAATTAAAAAGAAAATTCAAAATTATTAAAAAACTTTCTAATACCTATCATATTTAAATCCCAATCTTTGAATCTTCTCGCAAATTAAACTCAAGTTTATAACATTTCAATAATGCCCCCCGACCTTTAGATTTGTAAATAATTTGATATCTCAAAAGTTTGGAATTTAGATACAGTAATTAATATTTCATCTGTCGACCACAAGTATGACACTTTTAATGGGCATATGTTATAATAAAATTGGTAGTGATTTTTTTATAGTTGAAAACGGATCCACTATTTTTTGAACCGAGTGGTTTGAGATTGAATTAAGGTGATTGTTTATAAATAAAAGGATATTTGTAAGTATAAAAGATATATAATATATATATATATATATATATATATATATATATGTGTGTGTGTGTAAATTCATGTTCTAAAAATGAAAGGTGTCATATTTTTAGTGAACATGTACAACAAATAGCAAAAAAAATGTCATACTTTTGAAGGGAAGGAGTAATAGCTAAATAAAATTAAGGATGCGTTCTCTTTGGTTGTAAATTTATCATGGGAAAATGAGGGATACATAAAATTTCACCATTTAAATTATTCTTTTCTTTTCCTTCATTTCCTACTTGACCATTACTCATTCATCATTTTCACTATAAAGAAGGGATAATACTCCCTCCGTCCCGCCCAAGATGCTACATATTCCTTTTTGGGCCGTCCCAACGAAGATGCTACATTTCTATATTTGGCAAAAATAAGGAATTTTAAACACTTAATTAACACTAATTAAGTATTTCTTTATTACATTCTCTCTCCTACTTTATCACTTTATTACCTTCTTTTTCTTACTTTATCACTTTATTACTTTCTCTCTCTTACTTTATCATTTTATTATTACACACTTAAAACATTACTCTACAACTCCTTAAATCCCGTGCCGAGAAGCAAATGTAGCGTCTTGGCCGGGACGGAGGGAGTATTATTCCTACAAAAATGGTGTGATAATATTATCCCTCATTTGTAGTGAAAATGAGAAATGGGTAAAGGTCAAATAAGAAATGAGGGAAAAGAAAGAAAAGATTTAAAGGGTGAAATTTTGATTATCTCTCATTTTTGCTACTTTTGAGATTCGAACTCAGGACCACGAATTCATCCAACAGAGTTACGAATGAACCGTAGATCTTGATGATCTAAGGATTGAAAATTATTTATATTTTATATTTTAAAAAGTGTTTTTATTTTATCCCTCCCCTGTGTGTGTATACGTGTATATATATATGGTGGGAGTAGTGGTAAACAGACAATTTTAGTGTCAAAACTTTGACATTAGCAGCTCGCTCCAATGCCATCATTATACAGTTGTTTGGCGCGCGCTTCCTCCTAATAACAACAAATATCTTAACTTGCAACAGTAGATATAAAAACGCGTTGCAGTTGCATCACAACATAATTAGCAGCTTCTTCACGAAAGTACATATGTATAATTAATTATTGCGATTATAATTATTGTTAAGAGTGGTGATGTGGTGAAGAACTCATTGTCAAAAAGTCATAAATTGGGGAGCAAGTAATTAAGCCCCAAATGCCCACTTGTACATAGCTTAATGTGTTTGAGTGTATGGGCGCATCATTTGGCGACATAAATCGCTTTCTTTTTCCTAGCTCATACTATTATTAAAATAATCAACAAATGTAACCCATAGCTAAATACAGCTTGCTTGCTCCCAGTTCTCTCCCTCTCATTATAAATAGGGGTAACATACCATGGGATCTAATTATTCACACATAGCAAGATTCAAAAAGCGATCTCAACTCCTTCCTGCCTCCGCGCACATACCAAACACACAAAATCATGGGAATCATAGACCATATTTCAGATTTATTTACAGTTTCAAGCACAAGAAAGAGCAAAAGAAAACCAATGCAGGTTCTTCCTTCCGACTTCATTTATTAAAACCTAGCTCCGATCCTTTTGAGATAGCCTCTCTATTTAGCCACAACCATTATTTATATGCGTACTTATGTGGATCTCAGAAAATTGCATGCACATGTTATATATATTGATGCTTTGTGATTGATATGCAGACAGTCGATGTGAGGGTGAAAATGGACTGCGAAGGATGCGAACGAAGAGTTAGACATGCTGTTACCTCCATGAAAGGTTAGTGATTCTAATTAATTCAAATATAGTAAGAAATATTCAACGACAGAGTCTATACAACAGGAAAAAAAAAAACTATTTTAACGTGCTCCTCTGATAAAGGGGATTGGACTAGTTATATGATATGATATGAAACTACTGAACCTATAGAAGACATTTATCTACTTTAATATGTTATTTCACCTATGTAAATTACTCCAATTGAGTGCCGATGACCATGATCAATATATAATTTGATCTCCTGTGTATAATGGTAGTAGGCACAAAGTCCTTGTCAACCTAGACATGTACCACTTGATTGCCAAATAAATCGCCATTTTTGGCTACCTTGAAAACGTGCATGTCAATAATGACTTGCAGCAATTTGTACATAAATTCAGAGTTGAATTTCTGAAGAAATTAAATATTAGGAAGTAGGTGATTGAAATTGAATTGATATGTAAATAAATATGCAGGTGTAAGAGATGTGGAAGTAAACCGGAAGGAGAGCCATGTAGCAGTAACGGGATACGTGGATGAAAAAAAAGTGATAAAAAGAATAAAGAGAAGTGGGAAGAAAGCGGAGGCATGGCCCTATGTTGAACATTATTTGACATATCATCCCTACGCACCAGGTGCTTACGATAAGAAAGCTCCTTCTGGTTTTGTGAGAGATGTGGATCAAGCCTATCCCTCTCCTAATCAACTCAAATACACCACTTTTTTCAGTGATGATAATGTTAATGCATGTTCAATTATGTGATCTCCGTTTTGCGCAACTGCTTTTTCTAGCACTTTGGATTGGTTTGTTGCAAGCTTTGTTATATATATGTCTTTATCAAGTTTTGTACATTGGCAGGGGTGCATGGACGTACAAATGAAATATCTTTCGTGAGTTATGTTTTCTCAATTTTTTTTCAATAATATGTTTTTTACCGAATTTAATTGATTTTGATCGAAACTTGCATGACAATTTGCACAAGATTTGGATATATTTAAAAGAAAAGTGATCTATAAAAGTAAATTGACTTGTTTGGTAAGGACATATGGGTCCGCCAATGTGTATATAGGAGTGGATATTGTTGATTTCATAATACACTTGGAGCGACTCTAATCTGACAATATACTATTTCCTCCGTCCCACGAAGATTGGGCAATTTCTTTTCGACATAAATTTGTATTTTATGTGTTAAGTGTGATAGGTAAAAAAATAAAAAGATTAATAAAGGAAAAAAACTTTTGCCATATGAACAGGGGCGGGGCTAGGGGGGCTGAAGTCCCCTCCCAAATTTTGAGTTTTTTTTTTTTTTTACATGTATCTATTTCTAATTATAAAATAGTCTTGTTTTACAAAAATTGATTTGCTTGTTATATTCACTCATATAAATTTAATTTAAGGTTAATTTTGTTATTTAAAATTATATAATGTACAAAAATGTTGTTCATATATTATTATTGTACTTGTTTTTTAATAAAATATTCTTAAAATGTACGGAATGCCTCAAAAAAAATTGTAATGTATTGAAATTAGTTTACAATGTATTGAAATTATAGAATCTATGAAAATGTTGTTCTTTATTATTACTATTATGTTTGTCTTTTTTAATAAAAATATCTAAAATGTACAAAACTGCCCCAATTTTTTTTTTTTTTTTTTTGTAATGTATTCAAAACTAGTTTGCAATATATTGAAATTATGTAATCCATGAACATGTTGTTCGTTATTATTATTATTATTATTATTATTATTATTATTATTATTATTATTATTATTATTATTATTATTATTATTATTATTATTATTATTATTGTTATTATTATTATTATTATTATTATTATTATTATTATTATGGCTGTCTTTTAATAAAAAATGCCTAAAATGTACGGAATGCCCCAAAATAATTTGTAATGTATTGAAATTATATAATCTATGAAAATGTTGTTCTTTATTATTACTCTTCTTGTATTTTGATATAAAAGAAATTCCTGACTCCGTCACTGCATATAAAGAAACTGCTCAAACTTCGCGGGACAATCCGAAAAGGAATATTGCTCAAACTTCGCGGGACGAAAGGAATACAAGTTAATAAAATGCTAAAACAAAATTAATTTTAGCTCTCAAAGCTGAGGCACCCAAAAATCCTTTGTGAGAGGTCTTGAGTTCAATCTCGCTTGTGTGTGGGTAGTTTTATCACCTTTGTGTGAGTAGTGGTTTCGTCTGTGTGCGAATAGTTTTTCCACCTTTGAGTGGTGTAGAGACCCCGCTTGCGTGCGAGTTGTTTATTTGGTTATATAATAAATATCTCTTGTAATTCTCAAAACCAAAAAAATTAACTATAGTTCTTTTAAAATATATTATTGGGAATATCGGTGGGTCCAAATCATTCGGGTTATTGAGCTACATAGTTCGAATTATTCGGGTTAATATTTTTTCAAATTAGAAATTTTCAATCTTAGATTAAAATTTTGGGTTTCATCTATTCATTAATGAAGTAATGAAATACACATACTTACAAGATATGATCCCATCAGTATATTTCTTATGTCCATAAAGAGTGTGTGGTGAAGTGGGGGGCACGAGTTTTAATAAAATGGTTGGAATGTGTGATTTTAGCATTGAAAGAATCTCATAAATGATACACCCTCCGTCTCACTAAAAGTGGCATGTATTCTATTTCGAATCGTTCTGCTATAAGTGACATGTTTCCATAAATGGAAAATTTTAACCCTTAAAAAGTGTAGGCCCTACCACTTTTAACCAATTTACATCTTCTCCTTAATTATCGTGCCGAAAAGTTTTGAGCCACTTATAGTGGGACGGAAGGAGTAGTATTTATGAATTTGCTCACCAAATTATAAAAGTAAGGGGTGGTTATTTTGTAAATATTGAGTATCAATTGGATTTAACTATAATAAGGAGTTTCTGAAAAAGGAAAATACACATTCTTTATGAACTGAGGGAGCATTATTTGTCCACTTTTTATTCAATTGATATTTTTCTATTTCATATAATTAGTGCTATTTTTCCCAAACTAAAACACCATTAAATATTAATATTAGGATAAAGTATGTAAGTCTTATCCAAAGTGGTGGAGAAAGTAAGTGAGCATAATTTGAATTGGTAGCGCTCCTAGAAGAATAGAATATTTCTTTGCTTACTCCCATTCCATCGGGTTAAGACTATCCACAGTCATGATATTCATCCAATCTAATTCAACTCAACTTTTTAATAAAATATTCATTTCTCTCTCATCCACCTATACAACCCACAACCTAATATAATTTTTACTCACATCAGTGACATCAACCCAACCTACATATTTTTATTTTCACTTTATTTTTAATTATCTAATATCTAAAATAAAATATATAATTATTTATTGTATTTATAAAATAAAATAAAAATTTGTTTAAAATTTATAATCATATTAAAATTAAATATTGTCATGCACTATAAATGATACTTCACTCTATAACAAAATGAAGATTACAAGAATTAAACTTATAACTAGAATTAAATAAATCAAATTTGATACGTGAAAGTTAAAATACAACTAAAAAATTCAAATTATATATAACAAAATTAAATTCTATTCATAGAGCTGAAATTAATAAAAATCTTAATATATTTTTTTTATAAAAAAAATAGTTATTAAATTTTATCTAAACAAAATGTAAAATACTACCTAAAAATGAACACGTGGCAGCTAAGGGATTAAAGAAGCATTGTGACCTTTAGGGCGGAAGGCATACCATGTCACTAAATATTCGTGACTTTTGCATTTTTTAAAATTTATCATGTATTTTGTCTTTTTATCGTGACCCTGCTTGGGGGTCACCGTTGTGACTAGTCTAAGCTTATTGGGTCAGCTCATCTAATTGCTGATGCAATCGTTCGAGGCCACTTAGCCCTTTAATATTTTAGGATATAAAAATTCAATCATAATCTTTAATTTTTTTTTTGATTTATTCGAGTCGATCCAAGAATTTAATATGGATTAATATTTCTAAATAATAGTATATATATATATATATGTGTGTGTGTGTGTGTGTGTATATATTGTTTGGGTTCCAATAGTACTATGTCCTTAGGTCGTATGTAGTATCAAATATTCACCACACATTTTTGTACATATGGCATGCTAAAAACGCAACACGTTGCAAAGAGCTTCCAAAGCCTTCTAAGACAAAATTCGCGCATGGATAAAATCGATGTAAACTTTTTGGATAATACTGTAATAAAAAATCAATTTTGTTTTTTATATTTTCTTTTTTATATATATAGATCTTTTGAAGCTAACATATTTTTTATGCATAAGTTTTCACACTAAAATACATAGCATTGCACACAAAAATGCATTGCATTTTTCGACAATTCAAGTATTTTTTGCAGCCGACCCACCCACCCCCCGTCAATTTTTTTTAATTATTCTTTTAAAAAATTCTTAATTTTTTTTCATAACTTTGTACAGAAAATGCATATGTATAAACACAAAAAAGCATAACTTTGCACAATAAAATGCATAATATTGTACACAAAAATGCATTGCCATTTTGCAACCGATCAAGTATTTCTCGCAACCCATCCCCCGGTCGAAATTTTTATGTGGAATGTTATGTATTTTTTTGTTTATACATATGCATTTTTTTGTGCAAAGTTATGAAAAAAAGAAAATAATAAGAAAAAAATTTAAAAAATAATAAATAAAAAAATGGATCGTTCGCAAAAATGCAATGCATTTTCGTGTATAATTGTATGTATTTTTGTATGCAATGTTATGCATTTTTGTTTAAAAATTTATGTGTCAAAAATATGTCAGCTTTAGAAAATCCAAAAAATAAATCAACAAAAAATATACTCCCTCTGTCCCATTATTTATGGCAAAATTAAGGAGAAGAAAATTAGGAGAATAAAAGTGTGTTGCCTATATGTTTAGTATTGAGTTTAAGGAATACTTTAATTTATCATTGTGGAATGAATCTAGAAAAAGCAAGCAACAATATTTCAGAATTAAGTTCCACTTCCCTGCAACAATATTTTCGATTCACAAGCAACAATATTTTCAATATTGAGGATAGGATCTGGACTAAACAATATTTTCGTTCCATAATATTGTGGAATGGATCTTCATTCCAACAACATCGCAACATCCCTGCATCATAATCAATTCCAAAATGGATTCATAAAATTGAAGCAACAATTTTCGCTCCACAATATTGTGGAATGGATCTGCATTCCAACAACATCTCAACATCCCTGCATCAGAATCAATTCCAAAATGGCAGACACAAAAAGGATAAAAAATGAGTCTTCATGAGAATATAATTGTCTAATAACAAGAATGAGATCAAGAACAAGAATGAGATCCATAACAAGAACGAAATCAACGAAACTCAGAACAAAATCAACAAAAATCAACGAAAATTCAGAACAACGAAATCAACGAAACCCGAAAATCAACAGTGCAGTCGCCGAACATCGAAACCAAGCACAAAATCAACGAAACCCACAAAAAAATAAGAAATTTGAAGTTCTAGAACTCTATGTCTTCTTTTGCAGTAGCGTCGCCGAAGAAAGAGATCGATGTCGAGATGGACGACAACTCTCACACTCCACCGCTGGGACACTGCTAGGGTTTCACTCAGAGGGGGTTGACGGCGACGCTAGGGAAGAGGTGGAGGGAAAGCAGTGCTAGGGTGAAGGGGGAGGAGCCGACGCTGAAGTCAGAGGTGGTCGAAGAAAATCGAAAAAACTGAACCGAACCGAATTAATCGAACAAATCGAACCGAATTAACCGAAATTTTTATAATTAAAACCGAACCGAACCGAAAAACCGAATTAATTCGAAGAAAACCGAAAAAACTGAAATTTTTGAAAAAAAACCAAAAATTCCAAAAAAAACCTATAAAATTAAAAAATATTAAAAGTTAGATATTATAAAACTATAATTAAAATATTATATATATATATATAAATTATAAATATAATTCGGTTTTTCGGTTTTGTTCGGTTTTAAAAAATCCGAACCGAATCGAACCGAAAAATTAAAATTTTGTGAAAAAAAAACCGAACCGAATCGAACCGAATAAACGAAAAAACTGAACCATATTTTAAAATTTCGGTTCGGTTATTCGGTTTCGAATTTTTTGCTCACCCCTAGATAATATTATCCCTCCTTAAAGTGAAAATAAGGAAGGAAGAATGATGAACTTCTCTTTTGTATAAAATGTGGGAAAAGAAAGAAGGCATTTTAAGGCATAAATTTTTATTATTTCTCATTTTTCCATGATAAATTTATCTATCAAAGTAAATGCACCCTCTATATATATATGTTGGGAACTTAATGAAATATCATAGCCCTAGTTTTGATGATACCAAAACTCTTAGAATTTCTTTTAATAGACTAGAACTTTTTGAACTCAAGTGTTAGCATTCATGTTTTCTAGTTAGACTGATGTCCTGAAGACTGAAGACTACTCAACTGAAGATAGCATGCGAATAGACCAAGTCAAATACTGATGTATTGACTAGACGAGGATCTCACAGAATAATCAGTTATGACTGATTAACTAATGATGGCCACGTGGAATTAGCGGACTGATACTCAAGTCAAGTATCAGTTGACATTCTTCCTCTGACTGAATGTTTTGAGTTAAAAGGAAGCCACATACACTCCAAGTACAACCTAGGGGTGCCAAGGGCCAACCGGAACCGGCAGTTCGACCCTGAACCGGCCCGGTGGTCAACGGTTTTGACCTAGACCGTTGACCACCGGGCCGGTTCAGGGCCGAACCGCCGGTAGTTAAGGGCCGGTTAAGGTTCAAGATATTCTTGGCTCGCGGCCCGCCGGTTCGGCCCTGAACCGCCGGGCCCGGCACGCCAGGCGAGGCAACAGGAGCAGGCGGCGGTCAGGGGGGTAGGGGGCGCAGGCAGGGTAGGGGCGCAACTAGGCTAGGGGGGTTAGGGGCCTTGACCGACTCTTTTGCTCAAAATTCAAAATTTTTAATTTTTTTTTATTATTTTTTTTAAATTCAAAATTATAATTCTAATTTTTCCCCACCCAATTTATCTAATTCACATTTTCCCTCACCCAATTTCATCTATAAATACCCCCCTTCTTCCACCTTCAAACTCACCCCATTGTATTAACAATTCTACACTCTCTTCTCTTCTACTCTTAATTATTCTTCATTCTTTATGTGCTATTGCTCTTGCTCTATAATTCTTTAGCTATTCTCTTACTTAATTGCTTTACTTTATTGTTCTTGTTTTAATCTTCGAATTTGGTCGAACGATGTAGAATTTGCAATCTGCAAGTACTCATCGTATTTTTCAACTGCACCTCCATTTGCAAGTTGCTGAATAACAACCGGGCATTTCTACAGCGGTGAGAAGTCGGGCCTGCCAAGTGCGTCTAGACGTTGTTTGGAAGTACGGATCGGACTACACAATGATGACGATGCGCAAAAACAAAGGGCGGTGCATATGGTAACAACACATGAAAAAGGAATCGGTGTAGACATAATTTGGGGTAAAATAATCCTCGTAAAGATTGTGTGTCGGCTTCACGATCCTGACGAATGTAAGCTTTCTTCGTCTGTCGCCTTAGTCTAGGTGGGCTTTATGACGGACCAACATCATTTGCAATTTCATAAAATTACAACACAAGTCGGGCGAATTGGACAACACTTTGATCGTCGGAGGAAGAGTGGGAAGATGATGACATTTTTTAGGAAATTTACAAGAGAGAAGAAGCTTGTTTGAAGAATACTTGAAAAGTTATGTGTAAAATGAACTAAAAATGAGGTGCTATTTGTATAAGAAATGGTGAAGTACCAATTTCCCCCTATCGATGGCGTCCCTATCGCATATAGCACCCTACAGTCAGGGTTACTACCTCAATGTGGAAAAATCGAAGCAAATTCCCCCCCGCTACTTAACGGACGTTAACGCCATTAGAAAGAAATATTTTTTCTTCTCTCTCTCTCTCTCAATTTTGGCCAAATCTCTCTGCAACGCCGGAATCGAACCCAAACTCAACTGCAGTATGTAGTTTCCGGCCAGATCTCCCTCCGCCCTCCACCTCTTCGCCGCCGCCTCAATTTAATCACACCGATGCACACATCCTCGCAAGCTCACCTATGTTCTCAGTATTTGTGAAATCACAGCAAAAAAAAAAATTAGATCTCCTTCTCAGTTTTGCACCTCCTGTGGATGCTCCAGCATAGCCTCCATCATCTGCTTCAGCCGGAGAGTAGTAGCAAAAACCATTCGTCGCTGCCGCGCGTTCTCTCCCTCTCTGAGCCGACACTTGCAGCCCTTATTCACCACCGCGCGGTCCATCTGCGGTTTCGCACCTGTTCTCCACCGACCCCCTCATTCTACCGCTTCAAATCTAATTAATTTGCCAATCAGAGGCTCGTAAAATGGAGGGAATAATTGTTGGATTTGTATACTGAAAGCAAGAACCTTTTATGCTTGTATACAATGATTCTTGTGTTCACTGTTTTAATTTCCTATCTGTTTGTGTTCATGATTGCATATGTATGTTCTTTATCTCTATATACGTAGATTATATGGTTTGTTGTAGATCACAGAAGACCATATAATTGGATTAACCTTAAGAGATATAATATGATCACAGCCGAGATGACTTTAGGACGAGTCATCGGTTTAGGCTGCGGTATAGATGGAAGTAGTTTGTCTTGACTACTTGTCTATACTGGTACGTCATAACGTATTGATAGGACCATAGTGAGATGTATTCTTCTATCTGACTTAAGTGAAGAATCAAGATCTCGGAGACTTAATAAAATCTTAATACTAATAAGATTTCGAATATATATGTTAATTCGTGTATCACTTTGATTTACTATGAGTGAGAGTTATATAGTAACTTGAGTACTCTGTATCTTGGGTGATAGTGGTTAATATATGATATTTGATTATATGTATTAGTACTCGTATCCGATATAGGATAATGACATCCTCTTAAGGAACTCAATAATGTTTATTGCGCTAAACCCTGCAGGTTGATTAAGTTCAGGCGCAATAATAAGGTTTGAGTGGTACTGCTTAAGGATTACAAAGAGATTAATTAATTTAAGCTGTCAGAGCTCTAATTAATTAATGGACGTCGGATATTTTAAATACGGGAATTTAATAAGTCTAAATACAAGCCCCGACTCATCACCGACAATAAAGGGGTAAGTCAATATTGGTTCTCTAGTGGAATGAACTAATATTTATAAATTAATTATGGTCTGGGCTGACCATAGATAATTAATTTATTTGAGGCCCATCTTTATTCTTTGTATCTGGTCCCTGGACTGGCCCAAAGTCTCGTAGCCCTAGAAGAGCTAGAAATCGCCCCCCACCATATTGGCGCCCCCTCTCTCTGTGTTTTATTATAAAATACAGCTGTCAGCTCTCAGGAAACACACACTGATAAAATTAGGATTTTTGAGAGCTGTGAGAGGCGCAGGAACACATGTGGGAGATTTCTGGCTTGGGACTTTCATAGTTCGTTGTCCATCCAACGGTGAAAGCTGAGCGGGATACAATTCAGAAGATCAGAACTGGAGTCATTCGATTCGATCATCGACAACCTCTGCATACACTTTTCAAGTAAGTATTCCTAACACCAACGTGCAGCTGTTAAATTCATAGGAGCATGTTAGGAATTAATCGCTGTATGATGAATTAATAATAATCCAAGAAACGATCATCGGGCATTAGAGTATTAATTCAATTTAATATTTCTTCAATTGGTATCAGAGCCCAGGATTAATTTCTTGGCTCTATTATTAATTTATGTACGATTAATAATGTGCGTTGTTTTTACTGCTGTTGTTCTTCGTGATCTGTTGATTCGTGGGATACGTCGTTTTGACATTGTAATCGTTTTTCACCACGAGAAAATCCGTGGTTAGATTAGGATTTCAAATTGTATTTGATTTTCCTTTGTAATCTGTAAAACTGAGAAACGAGATGAGAACGACGACGAATCAACGACGGATGAACGGTGTAAGGAGGAGACGTGCCGGGTGTGGAGCGGGCATGGCTGCCGGCGCCGAGGGCAGCGCCCGCACGAGCGCTTGCGCGCTGTGCGTCGCGCGCCTAGTCAGGCGCCACGCACGCTGCTTCCGCTCTCGCCCAGAGCGCCGTGCGGGCTGCTGCACACGCTGCTGGTGTAGTGCGGGTCAGGCGAGAAAAGGGGAGGCAACCGGCAGGGGCTGTGCGCGCCCGGGGCCGCTGCGCGCCCAGCGGGCGATGCGCTGCCGCTGTTGCTGCTCGCGCCGGGGCCTGCCGCTGCTGCTGATGGTGGCTGCTGCCGCTGCTGCACGCTAAGGAGGCTGAGGAGGCAGCTGCTGCCGCTGCTGCACACCGAGGAGGCCGAGCTAGGCGGGTGCTGCTGCACGCCGGGAGGGACGGCTGTCAAGGGAGGCGGCGGCGCCTAGGGTTTCCAAACCCTAGGTGGCCGATTTTCTCAAACCCTAGGGGGCCCAAACCCTAATTCCAAAGACGAGCCTGTTTGAAGTGTTCGGGCCAAGTTTACGTTTTTGGGATTTCTTTTCTGTTTTTAATTTAATAGATTAGATATTGGGATTCCACGAATGGGTCACGAAGAATTTAATTCTTTTATTCTGTTCTTTGCATGCCGTGGTGTTTATCCCTTATGCTCTTTACCTGCTTTTCTATGTCTTTGCTTGTTAATATGTTTTTGTTAACTGCGCTTAGACAAGCATGATAATAGGTTTATCATTTTCTTAAGCATGTTTTAGAATTCTGCGAGCATGTTTTACATGTTGCGTTCTAGAAGAGCATGTTTAGGATTATGTGCTTGAGCATGAACAAACCTTTTGAAATTAAAAAGACTAAACAGTTTTAATAATTTTTAAGCAATTAAAAATTATTATAAGACCTCCACATGCGGCCTCAAGACAAAGTGATTGAGAATATGAGTAAACGTCCACACGAACATGGCTTACTTCATATTTGATTTCACAAGTTTGTTAAGTTGAGGTTTCTATTAAAAATATTTAAATCCATTTAAGTAGTGGGAGCTATGCGGTAAACGTCCACACGAACGTGGCTTACTCGTGTAATTCTCATAAGTACTTTAGATGATGGATTTTAAATAAGATAACCAAGAGATTAAATTGAAAGCGGTATGGTCCTAGTGAGTATGCTAATTTCAAGAATTTAATCATCAAGGTTAAATTGTGGTCATTGTTTAGATATCATTTCAAGTACAATGTACAACTCCCCAACGGAGTCCCTTCTTAAATATGATATGGTCTAGTTTAAGTCCAACTATTAATTTCCTTTGTCAAAAGGTTAAGTTGACATGGATGGAAATTAAATGACTAGGTAAATAGTCTGGTTGAGGGGTTCATGTGTAAACGTCCACACGAACGTGGCTTACATATGGAATTCTATGGCTGATGGCCGGAAGTTCAAGTTGTTCGGAAACATCATGTCTCGGAGAGTCTTGTTGGCGTTTTCATTCTGCCCTTCCGGATTTTCTGCCATCTCTCTCTCCGCTTCTATTTGTCTCTCTGCTTCTAACTGTCTCTCTCTTGCCTGTGCCTCTTGTTCTGCCCTGCGTCTAGGAGCGTTGTTCTCTCGAGCAAGTCTTTCAATATCCTCGTGGTACAAAAGATCTTCGTTACCTGCACTCCTGGTATGACGCATACACAAACGTGAAGGCAAAACTCACACAAAATTACAAAAGAAATTACTAGCGCTCTCAGTTCCCCAGCAACGGCGCCAATTTGACGAAGCTGTCGTTTGAGCTTTGTGCAAATAAATAATCCTGTTCCCACAACCAGACTAGCTAGCGGTAAGTCCAGAGTCGAATCCACAGGGAACTGAGCAGTAACTTCTCCTGCAAGGATGTCACTAAAAGGGTTTTGTTTTCTGCATTGTTCTGACCAAAACGTGGTTATGGGCAGAACGGGTATCCAATCTAAACTGAAATAACAAAGGAGATAAATCAAATAACAAACTAATTCTGACTTGGGTTCGAATTACTAAACATGAATTAACACTCGATCATTGGTGCAAAGATTAACCACTCTATTCGCATATCAGTGGTTATAGGCATAAGAACTGTTGTGCCCCTATTGTCACTCGTCACGTACACAACAAATACCCTGCCCAATCTATCCTTTCAATTTATGATCCCTTAGAAGGGTCAGCTAATGGAAATCAACTACCCCGGACAACATCCACGCTCTCTGCGATGGCCTATCGCTAGTTGTGCTTTCCCCAGAATGCTTTAAGAATTAGATAGACCCACTTGACTCTTACACCGATATTTCCCAGCAGTCACGGCTCCAACACCAGTTGTACTATTTTGGAGGTCGATGGCAACTCGCCTTATGCCCAAATTATTACATGTGACCAAAACTCCATAGTTAACTAGTGATCAATTAATTAACCAAGTTATTATAGCCTTATGGGAATCAAACCTAGTGTATCGGGAATATGCTCATATAGTTGTTATGCTCAAATTAGACCTCTCGAGTTTATTTAGTCATGCTTAGATTATCTTCCCCAAATCAGAATATAAACTTAGCCAATCATAACGTAAATAACACAAGCAAAAGATATAAAGGAAAACATTACTGGAATTGAAATTACTTAAATGAAAATGAAGGTACCTACGGCCGAAAGTGCCGTGGAAAACATAAACAGTAAAGTATGAGAAAATGCCCACAGCCTGGGCTAGCTTCACTCTCAAACAATGCACAACAGGACAGAATTTTAGCACACTTGGCTTGTGAAGCTCTTCGGGTATTTATAGGAGTAACTAGGGTTCGAAGGCCCAGCCCATGACTTGCGGCCGGATCCATGCAAGCATGGAGATGCGTATCCTTTTTCAGACCTAATCTTCATGAAGATATATTTCCTTTTGGATAAGGCTGTGGTTTGGCCTTATCGGTCTCTTTTGGATAGCTGCCGCCTTCCGCCCTTTTCGGACTCCCACTTGCAATCCTTCCTCGCTCGTCTGTTGTGACTTCGTCTTCTCTTGCCTTCCTTCCTTCTCTTCCTTGCCAGCTCTCGTGCGGTACTTATGGGCATAAGGGGTGGTTTTGCTTCCAAAAATCCCTTTACTTCCGGCACATACCTCTTTCACGAGAGGTGACAGCGCTTTCGACCCCTGGAGTGCTCGGAGGATTCTTCTGCTCAGATGATTCCGCTGCTCGGGGGATTCCTCTGCTCGGATGATTCCTCTGACACTGCCGACTTCGCTGCTCTGACGTTCAGAGGAATGACCTCCGCTCTGGCTCTTTGTGAACCCTCTGGCAGCTCGATTTCTCTGACAAAGTCGACTCCGCTGCTCTGGCACTTTGAATCCTCTGGCGGCTCGATTCCTCTGGCAAAGTCGACTCCGCTGGCGGCTTTGATTACTCTGGCAGCTTTGATTCCTCTGGCCTTTGTGAATCCTCTGGCACTCCGTTTTTCTGGCATTTTGGCCTCCTTCCTCAAGCTGGTCCCTGCCATTGAAATACGCCCTCCCAGGCGACCAAACGACACAAACACAAGGAAAAAGACTCGATCTAGACTTAAAACACACACAAAAACAGAGCACAAACCTGGGCTCATCACACGCACACACTTTAAACACGATTGTCCTCAAGCGTGCATGCATGATTTTGCCCAAGTACAGACACGAACGAAACAGACACGTAAAACATAAAAGAAAAACTAAAACACACAGCATGCGATATTCTCTCAGTTCAACAGAAAAGTGAAGATCAAAAGAAACAACAAGTAGCGTGATCAAACAATCAGAATTGCCATCAGTTGAGTCAAGATCGGGTTCTGGGCATAAGGATGTTCCTCCCTTTTCACTCTTTCTCTCAAGTGTTTAAGCTCGTGTTTACACTCCGGACATCTTGATTGGGTTCTGACCATAAGCTTGCCTATCTTCTAATGTCTTCCCCTTTAGTCAAAGTCCTAGGTGCATCTCATTAGGTCTTTCATGGGTTGTAATGTGGCTCAAGGCATAAGGTGAGAACTTTTTGGTACGAGGCTAAGGTCATACTGAACTTCATTCTGAGCAATAGATTTCCCAGATTCTTTTGATCCTTGCTTATTCTTGCGGGCTTAAGCATATTTTTCCTTTTACTCTTCCTTTCTTTTTTTTCTTTTTCTCCTTCCCCTTTTCTTTTTTCTCTTTTTCTGGACTTTTTCTGTTTTGGGATTTAGATGTCCCATTTTGCAATTTCTTTGCAATAGTCCTGCCCATCGGATCCATTACACTATCTCCCTTTCTTTTGCCCTTAAGTTCAGTTTTTTGACCGGGACGGCTCAAATCTAGGCAAATTTATAAGTGAATTCAAAAGAATTATTAAGCTCAAAAGGGGTTGCAAGTGATAGATGTAGGGTTGGTCAGTTTGGCTCAGTGGGCTAAAGAAAAAAAATTTGCCTAAATCATTCAACACACCTAGACTATGTACACAGGGTTCGACCAAGAATCAAGGCAAGTTCTAGCATCACCCATAATCAAGATGTCAAAATTCACACAATGAAAGAAAGAATTGTTTTGGGCTTAGAGTAACAATTTTTAAAAGCTCAAATCCTCACAAAGTATGCTCAATTCCCTATCCATCGTCCTCAACTACATACGGCACAAAGTTTGCATAATCTCACTCATAAAATTGCACTTTCAAATCATCACAACTGAGTAACCTCGATTGTACAGCATGCTTGACACAAACACTTAAAAAAAATAAAAAGATACCGGGTCTTCCCTCCCACTCACACACTTTGCCTTAAGGCAAAGGGTGCGAGAACAAGGATTACCCGGTAAAGCAACAACAGACGTCTTGCCCCCCCCCCACACACACACATTTTGCTTTGGGCAAAGTGGGTGTGTAGAGGGGGTCAAGGAAAACACAAACTAAAAACAAACTAAACAAGCAAACAACAGAAAACACAGACTCAAACGAACAAACAGAACAAAAAAACACAAAGACGCAACAAAACAAAACAAACTTAAAACTAACATCCTAGGGAGGGTATAATTCAAGGAGCGGGTGCAGGTGGGTACCTGAACCCTTGATGCTTGAAAAAGGCCAGGAGGGCCTTCTGGGTTGCAACCAGTGCTTCCTGGGTCTCAATTGTCCTGTTCTCAATTCTATCCAGCTGACTCTCTTCCTCTTCCGACTCTGACTCCTCCACCTTTTCTTTCCCTTTTCCAACAGCGGGGCTTTGGCCTTCGGCCGCAGAAAATTCCCTCTCATCATGATTGATAAATTTGGGTACACCCCGATCCATTCTGACATCCTTCATGCGGATCAGGGCTTCGATGTTCAACTTCTCTGGCTCAATTTTGGTGTTCCCTTCTTCGATCTCAATTTCATTCACCTTGGCAAAAGCGGTGGTGAATTGAATGCAGGAAAGCCTCTGATTTGGCTTGCTGATTATGGAATCGATGTGCTCAATCAGAAAGGCCCCAAAGTTGAGCCTTACCCCGCTGTGCATTGCCCACAGGATGTAGAGATCCTTCTTGGACATAGCATTTCCGCTGTCGAGCTTGCCGAAAAGGGAGTACGAGAGAATGCGATGGCAAACCCTCAGGGCTGAGTCGCGAATCCTATGCCCTTTTACCTTCTGGGTTCTGAACTGGCCTCCATCGCCTATCTCTGCCCACATTTCATCCCACTCTTGTGCAGTGAAGGTGGGGATTCCTCTCTTCGCCTCTTTGTACTCCTTCTTTTGTAGGTCCTTAAGCTTCACCATTCCCAAATTTTGGTTGAGTTCATTCACTGACACATCTCTGATTTCTCCCTTCATGGAGAAACTCATGCCCAACGGTCCGCAGGCTTGGTTGATGTCCACTTGTACTGATTCAAAAACTTCCCTGACCACCTCCTCGTATGCGTGCCCTGGCCAATACAAAAATTCCCTCCATCCGATGTTGTTGAAATACTCCTTCACCTGTTCCACTATGCCCAGAGGCTTCAGTGCGTCCATATCAGGGATCTTGGGTATAGCAATCCCTTTCTCCGCCTTCTTCTTGCTCTTCGGCGCAGATGCCGGTTCTCCCTTTATCATTCGGATCGGGGTCGGGTCTAACACCTTCTTCCTCTTCTTCACCGGAGTTTCTTTTTGTTCTTCGTCGGACTCCCCATGTTCCTCTTACATCAACGAACCAGAGGGTTCGTTCTTTTCGTTGGATGATTCTTCGGCCGGCGTGGGCGATTTCTCGGCCGCCGGCTTCTTCCTCTTCGGAGCAGTAGGGGTGCACTTTTTCTTGGACGTCTCCTCCTCGCCTCCCTTCGCCTTTTCTAGCGCCATCTTGCCTTCTCCTTCAGCTGCATGCTGGTCTCCGTCGCCGAGAGTGGGGACGTCGATTTCCGCCGTGAGTTGCTCAATGGCGTGTTCGTCCATCGGCGAGGGGCTCTCGGTTCGCGCTAGGGTTTTGGATGAGGGAGTAGGTGTGGTTTCCATCGGAAGTGGTTTTTTATGTGTGGCTTTCTTCGGTGCTTTTGGTTTTGACGGTGAGGGGTTTTCTCCGGTGAGATCAATTTATGTTCCGTCGGGTATGCCTCTAAGTTTGTTTTTGGGTCTGGTGGATACCATGGCGACTGATGGTGGTTTTGTATTCGAAAGGGTGAAAAAAAAAGGGTGGTGATTATGGGAAGTTGGCTAGTTAGGGTAGAATGACGTCGTGGGTAGAGGTTTTAGGGTTTTGGGGGTGTAAGGGCTGACAACTGCCACTTGATGTGACGTGCGTCAGACGGTTTCGGCCGCGTTCTGCCCGAGAGCCCCCTTCTGCCCTGGAATCATTGCTTCTCCAATCGACTGCTTCTTGCCCATAATTGCTCCCCTGTATTTGCAAAACACTTTTAAACTTCCGCGAAGGCGGGAAATTCAAACTCGCCCACCGCTGTGGGCATAACCGGGCTCCTAGGCAAAATAAAAAAAACGAAACAAACTAAAAGAAAACTAAACGAAAATACCAGGTTACCTCCTGGCCAGTGCCCTATTTATCGTCCTGGGCATGACGTGATACCTTCCAATTAATCCGAGGTGCTTGTGGCTGGGTCGAGATCCAATTCTTTCCCAGCGTCGGGCTTATGCCCATAATAGGCCTTCACCCTTTGTCCATTAACCTTGAACACTTTCCCTGATTTTGGATTCCCTATCTCCACGGCTCCATTTGGGAATTGTGTCTTCACCACGAATGGGCCGGTCCACTTTGTACTCAGCTTGCCTTGTGCAAATTTGAACCGTGTTTGGTACAGGAGAACCTCTTGCCGAAAGCTGAATTGCTTGCTTGTGATTAAGGCATCATGGCTCTTTTTCATTCTTTCCTTGTAGAGAACAGCATTGTCATATGCTTCCCTCCTGATTTCTTCGAGCTCTTGGATCTCTAGCTTCCTTGCTTGCCCTGCCTTGTCCCAATCATAGTTCACTTTGTTCACTGCCCAGAAAGCCTTGTGCTCCAATTCCACTGGCAAATGACACCTCTTGCCATACACCATTCGATATGGTGACATCCCGAATGGAGTTTTGTATGCAGTCCGATATGCCCATAAGGCATCTTTCAGCTTAAGACTCCAGTCCTTCCCTGTTGGGCCAACGGTCTTTCGCAAAATCGTTTTGATAATGCAATTCGAAAGTTCGGCCTGCCCATTGGCTTGTGGGTGGTAGGCTGTCGAGACTCGATGTTGGACTCCATACTTTTTGCACAAGTTTTCGACCGAGAAATTGCAGAAGTGGGATCCTTGGTCGCTGATGATTGCTCTGGGCACACCAAACCTGCAAAAGATGTTGGTCTTCAAGAAATTCACCACTACCTTTGAGTCATTCGTTGGGGATGCTTTTGCTTCCACCCACTTGGAGACATAATCCACCAAAAGTAGGATGTACAAGTTTCCGCTCGAGCTGGGAAGGGGTCCCATGAAATCCATTCTCCAAATGTCAAAGATCTCCACGGGCATAATGGGCATCATGGGCATTTCATTCCTCCTAGTTATGTTCCCTTCTCGCTGGCATTGCGGGCAATTCTTGCAGATGGTGTAGCTGTCCTTAAAGATTGTTGGCCAATAAAAACCACACTCCAGAACCTTGGCAGCAGTCCTCTTGTGCCCAAAGTGTCCCCCACATTCCTTCGAATGACAAAATTCTAGGATACTTCCTTGCTCCTCTTGTGGGATACATCTTCGAAGCATTTGGTCCCCGCATTGCTTCCACATGTACGGTTCGTCCCAAATGTATTCTCTGCTATCTTTGGCCAATTTCTTCTTCTGGGCATAAGTGTATCCAGGGGGTACATATCCAGAACAAAGGTAATTGCACAAATCTGCGTACCATGGATCTTCCTTTCTCCCTTGGGCATATAACAGTTGTTCATCCGGGAACATCTCCTTGATTGGTTCCCCTTCTTCCTTCCTTATGATCCTGCTTAGATGATCGGCCACTTGGTTTTGTGCTCCAGCCTTATCCTTTATTTCCACGTCGAACTCTTGCAGAAGCAGGACCCATCGGATCAGCCTGGGCTTAGACTCCTTCTTGGCCAGAAGGTACTTCAGAGCCGCATGATCGGTGTAGACTGTGGTCTTTCCTCCAAGCAGGTAAGATCTGAATTTTTCAAAGGTGAAAACCACCGCCAACATCTCCTTCTCTGTCGTGGAATAGTTGATTTGGGCTCCATTCAGTGTCTTCGAGGCATAATAGATGACATGACTTTCCTTTCCCCGCTTTTGCCCAAGAACTGCCCCTATGGCATATCCACTGGCGTCGCACATCACCTCAAAGGGCATTCCCCAGTCAGGGGGTTGTATTATGGGTGCTGAGATCAGATTATTCTTCAAGATCTGGAAAGCCTCCTTGCAATCCTCATCAAAATTCCACTCCACTTCGTTTTGTAGCAGCCTTGTCATAGGTTGGGCAATTTTTGCAAAGTCCTTCACGAACCTCCTGTAGAATCCAGCATGCCCAAGGAATCCTCGTAACTGCTTGATGTTTGTTGGATATGGCAGTTTGGCGATGATTTCAATTTTCGCTTTGTCCACTTCTATTCATCTGCCTGAGATCACATGTCCGAGTACAATCCCTTATTTGACCATAAAGTGGCATTTCTCGTAGTTCAACACCAAACTCTTGTCAACGCACCTCTTTAGCACCTTCTCCAGATTGGCTAGGCATGAGTCGAATGTTTGTCCATACACCGTGAAGTCATCCATGAAGACTTCGATGCAGTTCTCAAGAAGATCCGAGAATATACTCATCATGTATCTTTGGAATGTGCCCGGGGCATTGCATAGCCCAAATGGCATCCTTCGGTAGGCAAATGTCCCAAAAGGGCAAGTGAATGTTGTTTTGCCCTGGTCCTCCTCCGCGACCCAAATATGCATATAGCCCGAGTATCCATCTAGAAAGCAAAAATATTGATTCCCCGCAAGTCTTTCCAGCATCTCATCGATGAAGGGCAACGGGAAGTGATCCTTCCTTGTCTTTTGGTTGAGCTTGCGGTAATCAATACACACCTTCCAGCCGGTCTGCAACCTTGTAGCAATCAATTCTCGGAATTCATTCTCCACCACTTGTATGCCCGACTTCTTGGGCACAACGTGCACTGGGCTTACCCACCTGCTATCGGATACTGGGTATATTATGCCCAAATCCAATAGTTTGAGTATTTCTTTCATCACTACTTCCTTCATGGCTGGATTCAATTTCCTCTGGGGGTCTCTGACTGGAACTGTATCTTCCTCTACACTACTAGAAAAACGCTCATAGATAACGGATTTTTTCCGTTATCTATGAGCAAAAAAACCGTTGTTTATAGTGGTGTTATCTATGATATATGTCATACACAACGGTTTAAAAACCGTTATCTATGAAGGGAAAAGATAACAGTACAACCGCACATACATCACGGTTATGAAACCGTTATCTATATTGATTATACATAACGGTTTTCTACTGTTATGTATTATAATTTATCCGTTATGTATTCTATAATATATTTTTTTTTCATATTATAGTTAACAGTTTTTATACTTTTTATAACGGTTTAAACCGTTATCTTTTTCTTACAAAGATAACGGTTTTCTACTGTTATGTATTCTATAATATATTTTTTTTCATATTATAGTTAACAGTTTTTATACTTTTTATAACGATTTAAACCGTTATCTTTTTCTTACAAAGATAACGGTTTTCCACTGTTATGTATTAGAATTTATCCGTTATGTATTATGTAATATTTTTTTTCCATATTATAGTTAACAGTTTTTTATACTTTTTATAACGGTTTAAACCGTTATCTTTGTAAGACATAGATAACGGTTTTTTGTACCTTTTATAACGATTTTAACCGTTATCTTTAATATTTAATATTTTTTCTCAATTTTTATGTTATTTATATCAAGAAATAAATAAATAACTTTAAAACAACAAAATGATAAAATCAACAATAACAATATTATATATTATTCAAAATATTCGTACATTATCATCCGAATGAACCAAGTATCAAGTATCTAAGATCATTATATATTTCGATTCACTTCCTTACTTATCCACTCCGACAAAGTCCTCATCGACCTCTCAAAGGCTTCCTTCGCGCTCATCTCCATCTTGATCTTCCTCCCTTTTTGAAAGTAACATCCCTTGATAACATACAAACATATACGCCACTTGTCAAATCGACAACTCGAGGCTCAACTGCACTGAGAAGCTCCAGAAAGAACAATCCATTTGAAAGGCTCTTATCCAACATAAGAATTCGACAAATACATCAAAAACCAGGCCAAAGAGTTCCATAACATCCTATAGGCAAAATATTATACATGTGAGACAACAGATACTGGAAGGCAAACAAAAGCCATCCCCCACCTTGAAACTCTCAATTTTAGATTTTCTGCCAAGACTCCTGACTTTTCGATTGGCCCAGTTCAGTATATCAGCATCACTCATCCTCCCTCCCTTGGAAACGAGTTCTTAGTTTTTTCACAAGTTGAAGCATATTAAACCTCATTAATTGCCAAAGGAAAGCTGCAAGTACACCAGAGGTAAGGAAACATGAGAACAAGCATGCAGCAGTGCAACACTCATATTTTCAGTTTCAATTCACTGACTTGTCAAAACAATTTACAAGAAAGGAAACAAAGCTAAACCACCTTGGAACAGCCAAAATTGAATGAATAGGTACTTGTACACTTGCAAACATTCATCTTTCATTTGCCATGTTTAGTCTTCTAAATTTCAAGAGTCTTCAACTTTAAGGCAATAAAGAGTATTGATGTCACTAAACAAGTAAAAATATGTGAATATAAAGTTTAGCATTGTGAAAATTCTTGAGCCACTAGCTTTTTGATCATCTACTCATCAAAATAGAAGGCTGACTTATAATTAGGTGAAAGCACAAGGCAACGCATAGTGGAAATCATTTGGTATTGAATACAATGGCCATACTAGTAAATGACTAATAGACTAAACAAAAACAAATGAAAATAATGGAGATCATAATAACGAAAAATAAAAAATGGAAGAAGAAATGAAAAAAATTGGCTTGTTTCATCAAAATCTTCTAAATGGTTCATCTATCCTGCAAAGGACTTGAAAAGAATCAGTATCAAGTTGGTCGGGATCTTGTCGATGGTTTATGTGCAAACAATCCAACGGTTTGGTTAAAAGTGAGAGAATATTCTGATAGAGTTAATCCACATTGCACATGACTTCAATCACTTTAATGAATATATATAATACATACAAGTACAACAAAGAACTACCATCTTGAGTTTTAATCACAAGACAAAGGAAACTCTTACCAAGTATAAGTTTCTTATTCCCTTGCACAAAATCATTACCAGCCACATTGACTAGGGATAGTTTCAACTGCATCCCTATCTTAACAACTTGGTTGCAGTTCTCTACTTTTCTAAATGGCATTTTTATGGGTGGTTTTGTAGCCTGCCTCCAGTGGACAGATCCTGTGGAAACTTTATCCAGCACTTCCAGAAGAACCCACTTGTAAACATGGTACCTTTGATTAGTATAGATATTTACTGAAGAGGTTAACACAACAGCCAGAAAGAGAAATGCAAGTGCAACTCCAGTTCCTAAATCATCACAAGAAAAACAGTTCTTGTAGAGTAGAACAGCAGAGCACTCTTCTAAAGTTTAGGATCCCGTTGGATGCAAGTGATTCCCTATGAACATTGGCCTCCCCCATTTCCAAATCCTTCAACTCCACATTCTCTCTCTCCAATTTCTCGTTCCCTCCCTGCAACACTACCTGGAAAAAAACATCACAAAAAAAATTAGAGAGAGAGATTACTGGAGCTTGAAGGAAAAAGGTTCAAGACTGCGTTGACTCACGGGTTCTGCGGCGCCCATGGCGGCGTGTGGCGGTGGTGGGGTTCTAGCGACCTCAAATCGACGGTTAACTACGGAATCAGAGGAGAAATTTGGGGCTTTTGTAGAAATTTTTGGGATTTTTTCCAGTAGAAATTTGGGGCGGCACTATGTTTGTGTGGATGCAAGAGAGATGAGACAGAGAGGGGACCGAGATGGCGTTGTGATGGCGGCGAGCAGGTGGAGCAAACCGGTGAGGTCGCCGGAGAAGAAACTGTGATTATCGTGGTGTGTGAAAAGAAAATGAGAGAAGAAATTAGGAGAGATTTTGGGGGAACCGCGATTTGGGTAGATTAGGATATCAAAATTTGTAATTTTATTAATTGAATTAAATTTAAAAATAAATATAAAAAATAATACATAACAATTTTTAGATGCTCATAGATAACAGTTAAATCAACCGTTATGTATGAAACTAATAGATAACGCTTATTTATAACGTATTACATCATACCGTTATCTATGCCTATGGATAACACTACATAGATAACGGAGTTCTGCAAAACCGTTATCTATTCTAAAAATGCGCTCATACATAACGGTTTTTTAAAAAAACCGTTATCTATGAAGTGTTATGTATGTGTAATTTTGTAGTAGTGCTAGTAATATGCGGTGCATGCATACGGTAGGGCTTATGCCCTTAATGTCGGCTAGGGTCCATCCAATTGCTTCCTTGTACTTCCCCAAAGTCATCTTGACTCTGTTCTAGTCTTCAAGTGTCAACTCTGAGTTGATGATTACGGGCAAAGTGTCATCCTCGCCCAGGAAGATATACTTTAGGTGTTTGGGCAAAGACTTCAGCTCGAGCTTGGGTGCCCTTTGGATCGAAGGCACCATTCGGTCTTCCTCCTTCAAGGTTGGGATTTTCAGCGCCTCAGTGTAGTTGACCTCTTCGCTCCATGCATTAAGTACCTTCACCGCCTCTTGCAATTGCTCCTCTTGCAAGTCCTCCTCGGTTATGCCATTCTGGATTATTATGTCATATAGCTCCTTGAATGCTGTTATGGGCAAAGCCTCCTCAACAACCTTCTCGATCATGTCGACACTTGTCACCATCTCTGTATCGGCTGGATGCTTCATGGCATTGTATATGTCGAAGGTCACCGTTTCCCCTTCAAACTGACATGTTAGCTTCCCCTTATCACAATCTATGCGAGTCCTGGCAGTCTTTAGAAATGGTCTGCCCAAAAGCATTACTGGATCTCGTGCTTTTGACTTCCCCATGTCGAGGATGTAGAAATCCGCTGGAAAGATGAGTTCCTCCACTTTGACCAGCACGTCTTCCAATATCCCCTCTGGGTAGACACTTGATCGATCTTCCAGTTGGATCACCACTCGGGTGGGCTTCAGCGGTCCTATCTCCAGGTCCTGGTACATGGATAAGGGCATAACGTTGATGGATGCCCCTAAATCGAGCATCGCCTTCTCCACTTTCATGGTTCCTATCACACATGGAATGTAGAACATGCCAGGATCTCCACACTTTATGGGCATATCTCGTTGTAAAACCGCGGATACAGACTCTTCCACTTGAAATTTCGCATCATCAGTGTATTTGACTTTCCTAGTGCAGAGTTCCTTGAGAAATTTCGCACATCTGGGCATAGAGCGTAATGCGACCAAAAGGGGCATATTGACCTCCACCTTCTTGAAGATTTTGACCAGTTCGGTTAGCTCTTCCTTTTCTTGTTCCTTGGCTGCTCTGCCTGGGAAAGGAAGTATGGGCTCGGTCTGGCTTGATTTCTCTTTTCCCTTCTCTGTCGCCTTCCGCTTTGCCTCTTTCTCTCGGGTAAATTCTTCCTCATCTGCTGATCCCATTCCGACTTGCTCGTTGATCTCCAGCTTTTCTTGGTTTTTCTCTTTCACAACTTCGGGCAACTCCTTTCCTCCTCTGAGCGTCATGGCATTCACCTTCTTCACCTCCACTTGGGACGGGAGTGTCCCTTGTTTGCTTTCTAGTCTGGCGACTGCTTGGGCAAGATGTGATAGTTGGGAGTTCACATTCTGCATTCCTCCTCTTGTCTCCATTATGAACTTTTCGGTCTCACTCTGGAACTTCACTTGTTGCTGAGCCATTTGATGCACGAGCACTGATAGGGAGGATCCTCTTGCCTGTTGAGGTTGTTGCGAGTATTGTGGTGGGTTACTCGTCTGCCATTGGTTTGGCCCCAAAAAATTGTTGTTGCCATACCTAAGGTTCTCATGTTGCCTCCATCCTTGATTGTTGTACTGCTGTCTGTAGGGCTCAAAAGGTTTCTGGTTTTGCCCTCCATTGTTTCCTCATGGCTGTTGTCCAATAGCATTAAGCTCTTCATCTTCGAAAAGTTGTGGACATTCATCGGTTGCATGTGAAGTTGCCATGCAGAGCTGGCATGCCTCCTAATGTTGGGAATTCCTTGATTGGGTGCTCCTTGGTTCGTCATAAACTTCTCGAACATGTTGCAAAGCTTGTCCAACTTATCGTCTTGGGCAGTAGGAGCCGGCACCGGAGTAGTTCTGACTATAGTCCCTTCCTCATCTCTCGATTCCTCTGCCATGTTGGCTATGAGCTTGAAAGCTTCCGCTGCAGATTTGTTTAAGATTGATCCTCCACATGCAGCGTGTAACCATTGCCTATCTTGCCTTCGGAGTCCTCCCACGAAATACCGAATAAGATCATGATCCGGTATTTGGTGTTGTGGGCATTTGGCCAGCATCTGCTTGAACCTTCCCCAGTACTCATATAGGACTTCTGCCGATCCCATCTTTATATTACTTATTCGAGTCCTCAGATTTTGAATCCGGGCAGCTGGGAAGTACTTTTCCAAAAACTTGCTCTGCAACTCCTGCCAGGTCCGAATGCTTCCTTCGGGTAAATCATACAACCACTCCCTCGCTCCTTCTAACAGAGAGAACGGAAAAGTAAGGAGTCGGATGTATTCGCCAAGTGTTTGGCTAGCGGTGCGCACCGTTCCACATGCCATCTCAAAGTCTTGGAGATGTCTTTGAGGGCCGGAAATATCACTGTATTTGGGCAAAATCTGGATCAGAGTATGCTTCAGCTCCCAATTTCCATTGATCTCCGACAGTACTATAGCTGATGGCTGGAGGTTCAAGTTGTTCGGAAACATCATGTCTCGGAGAGTCTTGTTGGCGTTTTCATTCTGCCCTTCCGGATTTTCTGCCATCTCTCTCTCCGCTTCTATTTGTCTCTCTGCTTCTAACTGTCTCTCTCTTGCCTGTGTCTCTTGTTCTGCCCTGCATCTAGCAGCGTTGTTCTCTCGAGCAAGTCTTTCAATATCCTCATGGTACAAAAGATCTTCGTTACCTGCACTCCTGGTACGACGCATACACAAACGTGAAGGCAAAACTCACACAAAATTACAAAAGAAATTACTAGCGCTCTCAGTTCCCCGGCAACGGCGCCAATTTGACGAAGCTGTCGTTTGAGCTTTGTGCAAATAAATAATCTTGTTCCCACAACCAGACTAGCTAGCGGTAAGTCCAGAGTCGAATCCACAGGGAACTGAGCAGTAACTTCTCCTGCAAGGATGTCACTAAAAGGGTTTTGTTTTCTGTAGTGTTCTGACCAAAACGTGGTTATGGGCAGAACGGGTATCCAATCTAAACTGAAATAACAAAGGAGATAAATCAAATAACAAACTAATTCTGACTTGGGTTCGAATTACTAAACATGAATTAACACTCGATCATTGGTGCAAAGATTAATCACTCTATTCGCATATCAGTGGTTATAGGCATAAGAACTGTTGTGCCCCTATTGTCACTTGTCACGTACACAATAAATACCCTGCCCAATCTATCCTTTCAATTTATGATCCCTTAGAAGGGTCAGCTAATGGAAATCAACTACCCCGGACAACATCCACGCTCTCTACGATGGCCTATCGCTGGTTGTGTTTTGCCCAGAATGCTTTAAGAATTAGATAGACCCACTTGACTCTTACACCGATATTTCATAGCAGTCACGGCTCCAACACCAGTTGTACTATTTTGGAGGTCGATGGCAACTCGCCTTATGCCCAAATTATTACTTGTGATCAAAACTCCCTAGTTAACTAGTGATCAATTAATTAACCAAGTTATTATAGCCTTATGGGAATCAAACCTAGTGTATCGAGAATATGCTCATATAGTTGTTATGCTCAAATTAGACCTCTCGAGTTTATTTATTCATGCTTAGATTATCTTCCCCAAATCAGAATATAAACTTAGCCAACCATAACGTTAATAACACAAGCAAAAGATATAAAGGAAAACATTACTGGAATTAAAATTACTTAAATGAAAATGAAGGTACCTACGGCCGAAAGTGCCGTGGAAAACATAAACAGTAAAGTATGAGAAAATGCCCACAGCCTGGGCTAGCTTCACTCTCAAACAATGCACAACAGGACGGAATTTCAGCACACTTGGCTTGTGAAGCTCTTCGGGTATTTATAGGAGTAACTAGGGTTCGAAGGCCCAGCCCATGACTTGCGGCCGGATCCATGCAAGCATGGAGATGTGTATCCTTTTTCAGACCTAATCTTCATGAAGATATGTTTCCTTTTGGATAAGGCTGTGGTTTGGCCTTATCGGTCTCTTTTGGATAGCTGTCGCCTTCCGCCCTTTTCGGACTCCCACTTGCAATCCTTCCTCGCTCGTCTGTTGTGACTTCGTCTTCTCTTGCCTTCCTTCCTTCTCTTGCTTGCCAGCTCTCGTGCGGTACTTATGGGCATAAGGGGTGGTTTTGCTTCCAAAAATCCCTTTGCTTCCGGCACATACCTCTTTCACGAGAGGTGACAGCGCTTTCGACCCCTGGAGTGCTCGGAGGATTCTTCTGCTCAGATGATTCCGCTGCTCGGGGGATTCCTCTACTCGGATGATTCCTCTGACACTGCCGACTTCGCTGCTCTGACGTTCAGAGGAATGACCTCCGCTCTGGCTCTTTGTGAACCCTCTGGCAGCTCGATTTCTCTGACAAAGTCGACTCCGCTGCTCTGGCACTTTGAATCCTCTGGCGGCTCGATTTCTCTGGCAAAGTCGACTCCGCTGGCGGCTTTGATTACTCTGGCCCTTTTGTATCCTCTGGCAGCTTTGATTCCTTTGGCCTTTGTGAATCCTCTGGCACTCTGTTTTTCTGGCATTTTGGCCTCCTTCCTCAAGCTGGTCCCTGCCATTGAAATACGCCCTCCCAGGCGACCAAACGACACAAACACAAGGAAAAAGACTCGATCTAGACTTAAAACACACACAAAAACAGAGCACAAACCTGAGCTCATCAGTGCTCAAGGCAAAGGGACAAGGTACGTCACAAGTTCTAGTAACTGAAACATGTTTAGCTTCGTTTTCTACTCATTCTTGGGTAGTGGATACGGGGGCAACTGACCATGTTTGTTACACCTTGCAGGGCTTCAAGCCGACAAGGAGTCTGGAAAGTGACGAGATCACCATCTCCATGGGCAATGCGTCGAAGGTCGCAGCTGTTGCTATTGGAGATTTATCTTTATGTTTTGGTGATGACATTTTAGTTTTGAGAGATATTTTATATGTGCCGAATTTTCGGCGGAACATAATTTCTGTTTCAAAATTATTTTTGGATGGATATTCTGTTACTTTTGATAGAGGTGTCTCTATCATGAAAAATAACATGACTATTTGCTCCGGAATTTTGAACAACTCTCTCTACACTATTACATGTCCAATTAAAAATTCTGTCCATGTTGCATCTACATCACAAATCTGTCCTAATCCGAATAAGAGGAAACATTTTTCTCATGAACAATATACACATGCATGGCACCTAAGATTAGGCCACATCAATCTAAATAAGATCCAAAGGCTCGTATCAAATGGAGTCTTGAAAGACTTTCAAGCTGTTCCATTTAGAACCTGCGAATCCTGTATAGAAGGAAAGATGACGGCAATGCCTTTTAAGGCTAAGGGGAATAGGGCCTCGCACGTGTTAGAATTGATTCATTCTGACTTGTGTGGACCGATGTCCACAAAAGCTCGTGGAGGGTATGAGTACTTCGTCACTTTCATTGACGATTACTCAAGATATGGGTACGTTTACCTACTTCAACGCAAGTCTGAATGCTTTGAGAAATTCAAAGAATTCAAGGCGGAAGTGGAGAAGAGATTGGGTAAATCTATCAAGTCATTGCGGTCTGATCGCGGTGGCGAATACCTCGAAAACGAATTTTTGCAATACTTGTCAGATTCAGGGATTACATCCCAATTGACTGCACCGGGTACTCCCCAACAGAACGGTGTAGCGGAGAGAAGAAATAGAACTCTTTTCGAAATGGTACGATCGATGATGAGTTATGCATCGTTGCCTATTTCGTTTTGGGGATATACCTTGGAAACAACGGCTTACTTGCTAAATCTAGTACCGTCCAAATCGGTTCCTAAAGTTCCTATCGAGTTATGGTCTGGGCGCCAGCCCAGCTTAAGCCATATAAGGATATGGGGTTGTCCTGCATACGTGCTAGACAAGGAAGCGAAGAAACTGGAACCTAGATGTGAAGTAATGTTGTTTGTAGGGTATCCTAAGGGAACGAAAGGTGGTTATTTTTATAATCCTAAGGATTAGAAAGTGGTTGTTAGCACCAACGCACGATTCTTGGAACAGGATTATATAGATAAACACAAGTCTAAGTCCGAGATTGTCCTTCAAGAAATCGAAGGCAATGGACAGGCGATTCCATCACCCCAGCCAAGTGTGCAAGTGAATGCACCACAGGATACTGCACAAACCATTGTCACAGTTGTACCACCACCGCTTCGTCGTAGTGGGAGGGTTGTAGTTCAACCCGATCGATTTATGTTCTTGGGAGAGTCTTCGGATCTTCTTCCTGTTGATGAACAAAAGGATATCAACCCTGATAACTTTAGACAAGCGATGGAAGATCTAGATGTAGATTCATGGTACGACGCCATGGTTTCTGAAATGGAATCCATGACAGCTATGGATGTATACGAGAAAACTGAACTGCCTGATGGCTTTTTATCTATAGGTAGTAGGTGGGTATACAAGAGAAAGCGAGATTCGGATGGCGAAGTCGCAGCTTTTAAAGCTAGACTGGTGGAAAAAGGATATACCCAGGAACAGGGTATAGATTATGATGAAACCTTTTCGCCGGTTGCCATGCTTAAGTCTATCCGAATACTCCTTCCCATAGTAGCCCACATGAACCTTGAGATTTGGCAAATGGATGTCAAAACCGCTTTTCTAAACGGTTTCCTTGAAGAAGGAAGGGACATTTATATGCAGCAACCCGAAGGGTTTGTGAAAAAGGGCGAAGAGCATCTTGTGTGGAAGCTGAAGAAGTCCATTTGTGGACTTACGCAAGCTTCGAGGTCATGGAACAAACGTTTTGACGAGGTTATTAAATCCTATGGATTTACTCGTTGTGAAAACGAAAATTGCGTGTACCGTTTAGATGCCAATGGCGACGTGGTTTTCCTTGCACTTTATGTATATGATATCCTCCTCATTGGCAACAATGTTGAGCTATTATCAGACATAAAGAAGTGGTTATCCGAACAGTTTCAAATGAAGGACTTAGGAGATGCAGCGTACATCCTGGGGATCAAGGTTGTTCGTGATCGCCAAAAAAGGATGTTGAGCTTGTCTCAAGCGTCCTACATTGATACTGTGATTGCTCATTTTAACATGCAAACTGTCAAGAAAGGCTTGCTACCTTTCAGACATGGCATTCCCCTGTCTAAGGACATGTGTCCTAAGTCGCCTAGTGAGGTTGAGGAAATGAGGAAGGTACCATATGCTTCCGCTGTAGGTAGCCTCATGTATGCAATGCTTTGCACGAGACCTGATATTTGCTATGTCGTTGGCATGGTTGCAAGATATCAGTCAAACCCTGGACCAGGACACTGGACTGCGGTAAAGCATATTCTCAAGTACCTTAAAAGGACTCGAGATTATAGGCTAGTTTACCAATCAGACAGTCTAACTCCTTTGGGTTATACAGATTCGGATTTCCAGGCTGCCCGGGATGAGAAGAGATCTACCTCTGTATATGTGTTTACCTTGGGAGGTGGAGCCGTATCATGGCGGAGTGCAAAGCAGAAATGCATTGCAGACTCCACTATGGAAGCCGAGTATGTAGCTGCTTCTGAAGCTGCTAAAGAGGCTGTAAGGTTCTGGAACTACCTCTTGTATACTGAAAGCAAGAACTTTTTATGCTTGTATACAATGATTCCTGTGTTCACTGTTTTAATCTCCTATCTGTTTGTGTTCATGATTGCATATGTATGTTCTTTATCTCTATATACGTAGATTATATGGTTTGTTGTAGATCACAGAAGACCATATAATTGGATTAACCTTAAGAGATATAATATGATCACAGCCGAGATGACTTTAGGACGAGTCATCGGTTTAGGCTGCGGTATAGATGCAAGTAGTTTGTCTTGACTACTTGTCTATACTGGTACGTCATAACGTATTGATAGGAGCACAGTGAGATGTATTCTTCTATCTGACTTAAGTGAAGAATCAAGATCTCGGAGACTTAATAAAATCTTAATACTAATAAGATTTTGAATATATATGTTAATTCGTTGTATCACTTTGATTTACTATGAGTGAGAGTTATATAGTAACTTGAGTACTCTGTATCTTGGGTGATAGCGGTTAATATATGATATTTGATTATTTGTATTAGTACTCGTATCTGATATAGGATAATGACATCCCCTTAAGGAACTCAATAATGTTTATTGCGCTAAACCCTGCAGGTTGATTAAGTTCAGGCGCAATAATAAGGTTTGAGTGGTACTGCTTAAGGATTACGAAGAGATTAATTAATTTAAGCTGTCAGAGCTCTAATTAATTAATGGATGTCGGATATTTTAAATACGGGGATTTAATAAGTCTAAATACAAGCCCCGACTCATCACCGGCAATAAAGGGTTAAGTCAATATTGGTTCTCTAGTGGAATGAACTAATATTTATAAATTAATTATGGTCTGGGCTGACCATAGATAATTAATTTATTTGAGGCCCATCTTTATTCCTTGTATCTGGTCCCTGGACTGGCCCAAAGTCTCCTAGCCCTAGAAGAGCTAGAAATCGCCCCCCACCATATTGGCGCCCCCTCTCTCTGTGTTTTATTATAAAATACAGCTGTCAGCTCTCAGGAAACACACACTGATAAAATTAGGGTTTTTGATAGCTGTGAGAGGCGCAGGAACACGTGTGGGAGATTTCTGGCTTGGGACTTTCATAGTTCGTTGTCCATCCAACGGTGAAAGCTGAGCGAGATACAGTTCAGAAGATCAGAACTGGAGTCATTCGATTCGATCATCGACAGCCTCTGCATACACTTTTCAAGTAAGTATTCCTAACACCAACGTGCAGCTGTTAAATTCATAGGAGCATGTTAGGGATTAATCGTTGTATGATGAATTAATAATAATCCAAGAAACGATCATCGGGCATTAGAGTATTAATTCAATTTAATATTCCTTCAATAATGTCTCATCATCCTCTCATCTTGGTGGTGAAAATTTTCCGGCCAAACTCAACTGTAGCATGTGTGTTTGAGGGAGGAAGGAGATGGCGAATTTGGAGGGTTTCAGGGGCGGGAGAGGAAGGGGGAAGCTGCTGCGTTTGGAGCTGGAGGAGAAGAGGGCTTTAATTGCGGCGGAGGCAGAGGAAGGGCGGCGGGAGGAGAAGAGGGTGTTGGAGGAGGAGTTATCGATGGCGGTCGACGGTCCTACACCGGAGGAAGGCCGCGACAGCAGATTTAGAGGAGGGGACAGACGAATTTTGAGAGAGAGAGAGATGGGCCCCACCATAAATAAAAATAAAAAAAAATATTTTTTTTTCTAACGACGTTAACGTCCGTTAAGTAGCAGGGGAAATTTGCTTCGATTTTGCCACGTTGAGGTAGTTAGCAGCACTTACCCTGACTATAGGGTGCTATATGCGATAGGGACGCTATCGATAAGGGAGAAATTGGTACTTAACCCAATAAGGAAACAAGAATAATAAAAAAAATTGCAAGAATACCGTTGAACGACTATCTGCAAAAGGATTTTTTTTTTTTTTTATTCGAAAATGATCGTTGCATACATTTTAAAACTCATCTTTGTTTTAACCGGGCTCCACGCCCGACTTTCTCCCTCCTTCTGCTTTGAACCTCTCCTGGCATTTCAGCGCGTGGGCGACTTTAGCGGCCCGATTCGATTCGGCCGCTAAAGCCGCCACTAAAGATGTTCTTAGGTTTAATTTTGTGAAGATTAAAAAAAATGGTTTATTTTATGACATCGAACCACCCATAGATTAATAGTACTGTGTCGGGATGTATTTCCCTGATTTTTTTTAATGCATGTTGAAAAATAGCTTTTCAGGAAGTATGTTTCAAAAATTGATCAATGTACATGATTTCATAACGGTAATTTTAGCCGATAAATTCAAGCAGTAAAATTGAAGTATTTTTTTTTTGTAAGGGTTGTTTACTTTCATGAAAAATGAGAGATTACATATATTTTTATCATTTTTTTTATTATTTTTATGTATTTATTATGATAGAAAATTTTCTCTGAACTGTGTGGAATATTTTTTCGAGCAACTAATTTTTCCTTTAGTGTTGGTTAATATTATCTTTGGGTAGTGATGTGAAATATTTTTCAAAAATTTAAGTTTTTTAATTTTTCACTTTTACCTTTGAGAGAGGCTAGCAATTTATATAATGAGAGTAATATGATAAATTTAATAATTCATCCAGCCATTTCTAACAAAATAAACAAGTTTATATGAAAAATCTAGTATGCAATAATTTTTTTTCATCTCTAGTAAACATATGATAAAAAAAAGAGAAAAAATATGATATTTTCTCATCTTTTTTTATCTATTATTTTTCAATGAAAATTTCACAAACAAAACGCACTCTAAGAGATTATTAGTTTAAGTTTAAGTCTCATCGATAAATATATTGTATTTTGATCTTATTTGAATATGATCTCATTTATATTAGCTTGGTTATTGATTTGAATATGATGTAGTTTGGATTATCTTGATTACTAATTCTGCATAGTTTATATTTAATTTCATGATATGATGTATAATTTGTATTTAAATAATATAGAAGTCAAAATTTAATTCTTATATATTCACTTTTACTTCTTAATTTTTTTACTTGTTTTTTTTCCTAGGTAATCTCTTCCGGCCGAGGCATTCAAAGACTTTTATTTGTAAGAGGTCTTGGGTTAAATTTCGTCTGTGTATTGTGATGTTTTTCACTTTAAGATGATGTTGTATTTTTGTATGCGTGCAGTGTTCTCACTTTTAAGTGGTGTTGTATTCTTATATGCATGTGGTTTAATTTTTCTATAGTTGTAATTGAACTCGCATTGCAAATTATAGTCAAAAGTACTATATGATTTATGTAAAAATGAATATATAAAATGTTCACAAGAATCCTTATGTAGTCTCTTCCATTTCCTTTCCGACTTTCTTCCCCAATTTTCGCTTATGAACAGTTGTGAATAAAATGGATTCGTCACTTATCATCTTTATATATATAAAAAGCAAAGTAAATGTAATTTAATTAAATTGCAAGGATATAATTGGAATTGGAAAAAATTAGGCTAATTTTGTAATTTTATTTATTAATGTAATGCCCATGATTTTAAGAGAAAATGAGACGTGCAGGTTTATATTTATTTATTTATTTTATTTCTCTTTCTTCCTTTTTTCACTCTTCATTTGAAAACAAGTATTATATATATATGGTTTATTTCATTAATTGTTTTGAATACACATATATATATGGTTAAAGTTCTTTAAATAATGAGTGTATCTACTTTTATTGAAGTCATTAATCATTTATATAAATTAAATAATATTAAAATAATTATAGATTAAAATCTAGCAACAAATAAATAACGTGGAGTAAACAGTAAACTAACCAAAACAGGAAAATTAGTGATTACTTATTATGTAGTTAAGTTTTCTAAATATGTTGAAAGTTAATTAAATTAAAAGTTAAATAGAAAAAAATTATGCACAAGTTACAACATAAAATTTTAAAAATTCAAATTAGAATTAATTGTTCATTTTTAAGAAGGGACTATAATCAATTGTTCTAAAAAAATAAAAAAATAAATCATGAATTTATATTCATTTTGTAATTTCGATCTCACTTTTAAACATTTTTAAATAAAAAATCGAATCTTTCTAAATTTTGCAATTGAGGCTTCTCCAATTTCTTTATTTTTTATTAATGTATGTATTTTTTTGTATCTATACAATTATCTTTGATAGGTATTAAATTAAGTTCAAATATCTTTACGTGTTTATTAATATCTCAAAAATATGTGTTGAGATATAGTCTCTCAAGGACCAATATGCTTAATAGCAACAATTTTCATCCCTTATATTATACATGAAGATTTTTGGTGAAATTATAGTTTTGCTTAATGAATTTTTAGTCTAGAGTTTGAATTTCATAGGTTGTTTTTTTTTTTTTTTTAATTCATCATTTTCACACCAAATCCATAATGTTATATAACAAATTCATATAAATCTTATTTTATACGATAAATCTGGTTTAATTTGTATAATTATAGAATCTCTCTATATAAGTGATACAATATCTATTATATAGACGCATGTTATATTTTTGTATAAATTACATTGATTATATTAAAATATTAGATCACTTTGCAGAAAATAATTTTGGTATCATTTTATTAGTTTATATTAATATCACAAAATATATATAGGCATATTTTACGCGAGTTTAAAATCATAATCACCGCGCATCGCGCGGGAGGTACACTAGTTAATTTTAAGAGGCAAATATTAAATTAACCATATTGCTTTAGTAAAAATTAATTTTAACCACAAAAATAAAAATATATTATAACCCCACTTACCTAAAATTAGGGATGTCAATCGGGTCACCCCAATCGGTTTCGGGCCAGCCCATTCGATTTCGGGTAATTTTCGGTTCGAGCTAGTCGGTTTTTTATTTTTCGGCTAAAATTTTTCGACCCTAACCCTAACCCACTCGGTTTCGGGCTAGCCCGTTCGGGCCCGCAAGTTTTACGATTTTTTTATATGTTTATTTTTTTTATAGATAATCATATACTTGTAATAAAAATATGTCGTATTTTTTAAGTCAAGACATTTTGCTTTATTTTAGATACAAAAATTAGTCTTTTTTTTAACAAAAATTTACATAATATCTAACTTTAATTTCGTTTCTGATAAAAATTGTATATAGATTTAACATAAATGACTATCTTTCTATGACTTTTATATCATAGATTTTTGTTATTAACAGTTGGAAAAAATCAAAACATATTCTATAAGCATCAAAATGTTATTATTGAATTAAAAAGTAAAGTATTAAAGTTTAAAAATCAATTATTAAGAATGTGTTCGGTTAATCGGGCCAACCCACTTGGTTTTCAGGCCAACCCTATCGGGCTCGGGCTATTTTCGGTTCGGTCCATTCGGGCTAAATTTTTTCTGGGCTAAAAATTTTCAGCCCTAACCCACCTTTTTTATCGATCTATTCGGATCGCCCCGTCGGTTTCGGGCTTTTTTTGACATCCATCCCTACCTAAAATGCCCTTTTATGTTTTCATTTTAATAATCATCAAAATCAAAAATCGAGCATTTCCTATTTTCAATTTTCAAAACTTAAATTTCAAGAAACATTCAAAACAATATTTGTGATAAAAAAAAAAAAATCAGAAGATTCAAAATCTTCCAATCCTGATTCTGGAGTTCTCGTGCTCGTGCTCGTGCATACCCAGATCGCTGTCGCTCTGTCGGACGAGTTATGCCGCCGCCGTCGCTCCGTCGGACGTGCATTCAAAACTTTCTCTTTCCTGCTTGCTTCCAAATCAAATAACATGGATTCAGGCGGTGAATCGGAGCGAAGTTGAGATTCCTTAGCCCCGTCCCTTTATATTTAGGGCTTTTACATTCTTGCAGTGAAATGATTATTTGGGGTTATCTCTTCTTAAAGGGATTAGAATTCTATTGTTGAGCTCCCTGAAATTGTAAAAAAATTTCATCAATTTCCAATGATTGGAAGGCGAAGATGGGGATGCAGTTCGACCGGAAGGAGCAAATTCAGAAGTTTAAAATGAGAATAAAAAGATTAGCATCCAAAGCTGTTGCGAAAATTGTGTAATTAGTATATACATACGGTTATCAATTATTGTTTGCACTATCTATATTATATACTCCCTCCGTCCATGAAAGAACTTCCTAGGAGGGAGTGGCACGAGTTTTAATAAAATGTTGTATAGTGTATTGAGAGTGGAGAAAAAGTTGTAAAGTGTATTGGGAATTGTGAAAAAGTATTAATAATTTATTGTGTTGTTTTAATTAATGTTATTTGAGTGGTGGGAATTGTCTTAAAAGGGGAGTATTTTTTAAGTGGTGGGGTATTGTCCCAAAATAGGAAAAAGTAGGAAGTTCTTTCGTGGACGTCCCGAAATAGAAAAATAGGAAGTTCTTTCGTGGACGGAGGGAGTAATATAAATGAGGAGTCTAACGTAAACTCCCACCAAAATTTCTCTCACTTTATTTTTCTTCTTATAGTTTTTATTCTCTTTTAAAATCATCAACTTTAATTTATAAAAAAATATTCAATATGGATGTTAAATTAAAGATAATGACGATATCTTTAATTTGATGTAAAAATTATAAAAAATAAATTTAAAGCCAATAAGTTATCTATCTATTATCTATCAATTATATAAACCAATACACATTCCAGCCCCCATATTGTTTCTCTCTCCTACATGGCACACTCATAAGGCTTTATTTTATACTATCTGAAAGGCTTTTTTCTCACAATTTTACAACGCCTCGCTTCAACCCTTACATCTTTTCTCACAATTTTACAAACATCGCTTCAGCCGTTACATCTCTCAATTTGTCTCACCATAATCTTCTCAGCCGTTACATCTCTCAATTTCTCTCACAATATGAGTTTCCATCAATCTTCCCACAAATCTCAAACAATCCGCTGTGAAATTGAGAGATTTAGTCTCTCTCGCTCCTTCTTAAACAATTGGCGCAGAATCTTCCCACAAATCTCAAACAATCGGCTGTGTAATTGAGAGATTTAGTCTCTCTCGCTCCTTCTCAAACAATCGGTGCAACTTCAGTATCTCAAACAATTGGCTGTGTAATTGGGAGATTCAGTCTCTCTCGCTCAATCTCAAACAATTGGCGCAAATTCAGTCTATCTCTTTCAATTTCCATGGCACAAATTAGGGATGTGCTTCATCCATGGCTGCAACAAATTTGGGAGGTGCTTCATCCATGGCTGCACCCCACACTACAGATCCATGATTCAAGGTAAGTAATTGGGAGTGATAGATTTGGAAAGGCAAATCAGCGGATTTAATCCTACTCATACACCTTGATTTTTTATATAAATTCTTGGCAGGCTATTCCTCTACAAGTGGGCTTTAGAAATTGCAGAGAGAGGGAAAAGTTGCAGGTCATTCTTCGTCCTTGGAGCAAGAACGGGTAAATCTTTCAACTTTGAGGTTCTGAGTTTTGTGGGAATATTCGAACTTATTGGCTCATTGAACTTTAGTGCCATGTGTGGTTCAATGTTATTTTATTTCGATCATGGTTTTGGTTTTTTTCGTTTCTGGATAATGTTATGTTTGTTTCGATTTTTTCAATTTGGTCGCATATATGTGATGTTTGTCGTGTTTTTGGTCTTCAATCTTCAATTTATTTTAAAAACTAACCATGGATATGCTATTGCTCACCAACTGTTCTATGAAATGTCTAAGAATATTATAGTTCCTTTGAGCATAAATTGTAGATCTTATTCCCAAGTAACATGTTCAGTTAAGATCTGAAAAATAAGTTTGGCCCTCTTTTCTAGAGCACATCATGTAAGTTAAGTTGGGATCATACTCAACAAAAAGCTTGTGGCTTTTTGGTGAGATTTTTTATTTGTTGCTTCTGGTTAATGCTTTAGATGATGCAATTTGAGTTCAGGGTTCGCCATTAATCTTGATGCTCTATGATACTCTCTGTTATAGGTAGTTGAGGGAAACTTTTGTAACACCCCAATTTTCATAAACTTTTCAATATAAAATCTTTGAAAACTAATATATAAAAATAAGATTTCTTGAATTATAAAAGTTTAAACCAATTTAAAATCAACTTGTCAAAACTAAAGTAGTAACATGAAATAAAATGATAAACTAAAAAGTAACATGTTTCAACTTAAATTTCTATGGAAATACTAAATCTCTAGTCATTCTCGACTTCCATGGCCACCTCGACTCTAAAACTGCAAAACTGAAAAAATAAGGGGTGAGCATATTGAAAATATACTCGGTGAGGAACATAACAAAATATTCATATATGTCACATATATAATTAAATCACATTATCATACTTGCAAACATACGCCAAGAGACTAGAGCCCCTTGACAAACATAATCATAGTTTGAGTCGATGGCTTAAGTCCCATGACCAACCACATACATAAATCAATGGCTTAGGTCCCATGATCGATCAATGGCTTAGGTCCCATGATCACACATAACATAGATCAATGGCTTAGGTCCCATGATCGCACATAACATAGATCAATGGCTTAGGTCCCATGATCGCACATAGCATAGATCAATGGCTTAGGTCCCATGATCGCACATAACTTAGATCAATGGCTTAGGTCCCATGATCGCACATAACATAGATCAATGGCTTAGGTCCCATGATCGCACATAACTTAGATCAATGGCTTAGGTCCCATGATCGCACATAACATAGTCATAAGATGCGCGTAAACAAGTAATCAAGCGCGAAAATAAAAATATATATAACTATATGAAAAAGCGTAAAATCCCTCACCTAATTCTTGAAATTGATAACTCCCTTTGATGATTTCTACCAACGCATCCCTATATGAACTCTTGAAATTTCTAAAGTTTTCGTCAAACTCGCAGCTGAACAGACCAGTCAGCTTCAAGCCTTCGTTTGAAGCCTCAAACGTCCTCAAATCATATTTCGCCCAGACATACGACTTCTTTGTCTTCGAGAGAGCTTTCCGTGGCCGCCTGTTTCGCCTGAATCGGAGTTCTGTGGAGGAAGTTATGGCCGTTCTCCCGAAACTGCCAGGAGTTAATTTCCTGCGAAAATCTGACTCCAGCTCCTCACGTTTCCTGCGCCCCACAGCTCTCCAAAACCCGACTAAAATTTACTGTTGGCTTCGAGTTTCTATGTCTCCTCTAGGGTTTGTAAATTGATTTCATATTTATACTAGTCTTTAAAGAGTTCTAGTTCTAATAGGAAACAAAAATAATACTAATAATAATAATAATAATAATAGTCTAGATAAAATTAATGGTGCGTATCTATATGTATCATGTAATTATTTAAAAAAATAAGCTATACAAGAAAATACTATTAATTAAACTTATAAAATAAATCTAAATTATCGGGGTGTTACAACTTTACCAGTGCTTCTCCTGCTCGGGATCCAGGAACTCCAGTATGTTTATGTAGTGATTTAGACAGTATAATAGGTGAACATTTCATCTGACCACATTTCATCCGTAAAATGATATATTATAAAGTGATTGAATTGTATATTATAAAGGCATATATATTATAAAGTGATATGACAAATCAACTGTATCATGGTAATAACATATCCTAATTATTATAGTTTCATGCTCTCTCTCCTAATAAGTAAACTCAAGTATGTACTTGCTAATAAGTTTAGTTAAAAAGATGATATTTTGCCATGATTGGAAAGTTGCACCTATCTTATAGGAATATTTTGCAACTAGGAGCAAGGAAGTTTTAAAAATCAAATCTGGAAATTTGGTGATTGCTTTGACCCTATAAGCTAAACTGTAATGTTATTTAACTTATTTTAACCTCTTAGATAATCGGGAAATTGGTTTTATCATGTCATGTGTATTGGGCAAAAATCATTCTTGCCATAGTTATGAATCGCGCAGGTAGCGCGCGCGATCGCGCGTCGCGGTGCGTCGCGCACCTCCATCGCGCCGCACCGCTATAACTTGGCTCCTTCCCGGTAGCGCGCGCTATTCGCGCATCGCGCAGGTCGCGCAGGTCGCGCATCGCGCCGGTAGCGCGCGCGATTGAACTTAAGCCTTGAAATCAGTCAATTGCATGCATGGGCCTCACTTTTATTGCATGGGCTTTTCTTAATTAGGCTTAATTAGGGTTATATTTTATGGGCTTTTCTTAATTAGGCTTAATTAGGGTTATATTTTATTAGGGTGCAGAATTTTGAACGGCAGTCTACCTCTCTCTCTCTTAATTTTATTCGTGCAGAATTTTGAACGGCAGTCTGAACTTAAGTTTTATTCTATATACTTAATTACTTAAGAGTCTTTAGACATTCCAACTCAGAATTTGGAACGGCAGTCTATGGGACGACCATAGACTTTTATTAACTAGACATATTATGCATGGTTTTACTATGATTATGATATATATTATGTTTTTATCTATTTCTGCGCGATATATTCAAATAGCGCGCGATTCGCGATGCGCGATCACCCTAGGACAGGTTTGCGCGATCGTGCGCGATGCGCGATTAATAACTATGATTCTTGCTACAACTTATATTTGATCTACCACACATAATTCTGATTATGATTATAATAAATGGGTAATCAAACATATAAAGTACTGGAAAGCAGTCAAAGGGGGTTTCAATGTCATAATCTTTTGCATGGAATCCAAATTAAAAACAGATGGAAAAGCAAGTATATATTGACTAACCCAGTCTTTCTGCTGCTGATATCTTTGTATTCCACAGTGAGAAAGAGAAAATGTTGTCCTAGAATTATGAGAAACAATAGAAATATGTAAAC
This sequence comes from Salvia miltiorrhiza, assembly GCF_028751815.1. Taxonomy (NCBI): domain Eukaryota; kingdom Viridiplantae; phylum Streptophyta; class Magnoliopsida; order Lamiales; family Lamiaceae; genus Salvia; species Salvia miltiorrhiza. Next base: position 477,919 of record NW_026651515.1, read on the forward strand.
ATCAAACTGTTTTTATGAGTAGATGGAGTTGGCTGTGATTTGGTATGCAGGCATGAAAAACAACAGTTATGTTAGAGTATACTTTTTAGTATTTTATTTCTAAAGGTTGGGATCATACTCAGTAACTCAATAAATTTTGAACTGATTGATTTGTAGGGAACCATCATAACTTAATGACCTCTTCAATTGTGTGCCCATTTTTTTTAACTCAATAATTGTTGGAAGGTGAAGGAATATTTCAGTTTGATATACATCCGCTAATATTTAGTTTGATTGTTGCTTTTTGTGTGCTTCACTAACAGAGCACTTACGGAAACTGTGAAGCAATCTCAAGAAGGTTGGGGTAGTTCTGGCGATTAGAGTGAAATCAAGGTATCTTATACTTCAACTGACCTTACATCTTCCAAATTTGGTTTGAGGCTTGAGCAGATACACTGTTTGCCAGAGTGATGCTTCTATGAAAATTCTCCACCTAAAGCTGAATGGGTTCTATTTTTAGTTTGTTTTAGATGCTTCATCTATGTTCCTTTTTAGTGTGCTCTGCACACATATCTGCAGTTGTGATTTTATTTTGAGATGTCAAGAATTCTTATACTGAAGAGGCTGTTTCATATATAATATATATTACTTTCGAATTCATATTATGTTTCTGTAAAGTTTTTGGAGACTTTGTGACAGATTGCTAATAGAATATATGAGAACTTTGTAGGGTGCATGGGTATTGAGACCAAGAAAATCCAAGAGAGTGTCAATAGTACATTTTATAGGTGGCGTATTAGCGGGTGCTGCTCCACAGCTTACTTACCGCATGTTCCTGGAACGTCTTGCGGATAAGTAAGTCGTTTAACTGGCAAAATATAATTGATTGTTTCATTTGATTAGCAATTCATGTATTAGTTTTCATGACATATATTTGTGAAGTATCATAATCAAACAAGTTTTGCTATTGATTAGAATTGTCTTAAGAGCAGTATGCCTATTCACTCCAAAACTAAACAACATATATATGATCTCCAAAGTTTGAATTTTTTATGCTATATGATCGTCTGTCTTGCCTCTTTGACATGGTTCATCATATGTTGCTAAAGCATATAAAATTTAAGTCTGAAACTGCGATTATATTAAATTCTTATCCATTTTGCTTCTGCATGTATCTTCTCCTAAAGACCTTATATAGAATTTGAGTTTGAAATTGAGACTATATTAAATTCTTCTCTATTTTGCTTTTGTATGTATCTTCTCCATCCCATAATAGATTCTCTAGGGAGTGGGGGAGGGAGGACATATTAGAATACTATTCATTTGATTGTAAATAAAATGGATTGACATTTCTGTTAACAGAAAGTCCTCAAGAAAGTATTACATAACATGAAAAAATAAGAGGTTGGCAATTAATTGGTTATATCTAGCTTATATTCCCACTCAATTTTTTTCCCGCCATGCTGAAACTTATTCTTAATGTGAATTGTTGTTTTGACAATCTGAGTGATATCCTTAAATTCTTGGTGGACTCTTTTTATGGAAAAATAATCACGAATTGCATGATTAAACTAAAAATGTCATCCAATAATATCATATGAATAAATGTCAATACGGCAAGATCGATCAAACTCACAAGTCTCAACACCACCAAACAATAATGGATGTAAAAGAAATATGATTTGAAATTCTAGACAAACAAGTTAGCCAAATCTCGGGGATGAGCTCGGAGTTTGGAGAGCTTTGGTTATTTATCTGAGTTGAATTGATTAATCATTCTTAAGTGTGAATCCCACTAATATGATGGAGATCCTATGTAGATTGCCATAAGTTCTACTTGGACTCTAGCATGTATTAAGAAAATAAAGGATCAGTTGAATGTATTAAATGTACTCTGCAGTTGTCTTAGTCTAATGCATAGAATTATTGCCTGTTGGTTTTGGTTGGTTATAGAACCCAATTATTATAACATAAGGATAATTTTTTGTCTGATGCATTATCTAAGACATCACGATGTTCAGTTTCAGTATGAATTATTCAAAATACATTTATATTTTTTTCATTTGAACATTATGAATTAAGAGATTCTCAAATCATTGATTGCATTTTGTAGTTCTGTAAAAATATTCTTGATCCTTTATGAGGAAAATCCCGTGTAAGTAGCCTAACACAGTTTCTGGTAACTTACTCCCTAACTGAAAAAATATGAGTTCTATTTCAATCATCTTCTGGAAGAGGGAGAAGCTTTGCTTGAGATTAACTATTTGAGAGTATAGGCTCTAAACAGATCATATAGACACTATCGTCCATTTTTCTTATAAAAACTTTCAGTAGCTTTACACAAGACTGTATTGATTGGAGAAACTTTACTTGAGATTATAGGCTCTGAACAGATCATATAGACACTAAGACACCATCGTCGACCATTTTTTTAATAAAAACTCTCAGTATCTTTACACAAGACTGTATTAATTTGTAAATGCATATTTTTTCGATTGTTTGGATCTTACAACATATGTGATGATGTATCTATCTAAGTGTTGAGAACATATGTAAGAGGGAGAATTATTATATGAAGCAACATTTACCTCTTGAACCTATTTGTAAATTAACTTTCACTCAGTTTTAGGGATCGGGATGCTAGAGTTGCTCTTTCTGATGGTATTGAAGAAGAAGATACCAGAGCATCATCGTCTTATTCCTCTCATGAGATTGGTGAGCAAGAGAATGATCGAGCCATGGAAGGGCTTCAAGATAGTTATTAGCTTATCATCTTGATATTTTATCATTCTCACATAGTCACATTGATCTTTATTGAAATTCGCCATGAAAAAAAAAACATAAATAAAATGATACTTTTGAGAAGCATTTAAAACAAATAGATTCTTCTATTTAATTTACTCATGAAAAATAATTTCACATAAATTATCCTTCCTGAATTGATCTTACACATTCTCATATATATTGAATTTATTAAATCTCACAATTCAAGGTTTAAATAAAATTATTGTTAAAGTATACCATTTATAAATTTAAATAAAAAGATACTTTGAAAAAATAATAAAAATATATTTGAAATAAATAGGTTCTTATAGTTTGAAATTTTATCAAGATTATTGACCAATTATTTCTTTATATATTTTATTTGATTATATATATATATATATATATATATATATTATAAATTTAAATAAATTCGAGAAATTAGTTGGTTATTATATGTTTAGGATGAGAATATGTATTAAAATCATCACATATATATACTCCTATGTGCCATCGTCATATTTTTGCATTTTTATCCATCCTAATTTTCCAAACATTTAAATATCTATTCATTCTTATTTATTTAAGTATTGTTTTTTTATGAGAATTCACCAAAATAAAAACCTATATAAAAGGATGCTCTTACTCTCCAAACCAAATACCCACATTTAATTGGTGAAGTGATTGAGATTAATACAATTTGAATTGCTTTGTCAATTTAAGTTGATCAAATTTATTTAATTAAATAAAAAATAATAATTTTATTTTGAAAAATAAATACCTTCATTAAATAAATTATTTCTTCATTTTAATTTAATCATAAAATAACACATTTTAAAAAAATGGATAAAATATTGATTTTTTTATGAAAATAACGAGGCTCGACTCTTAGTCTGATATTCTGTGCTTTTAAGGGTTCCCTACGGCTTTTCTCTTTTCTTTTTAATATAAGCCATATTCAATTAATTTTATGAAAATTTACCAATTGAAATACTAAATAAATTGATATGATATAATTTGAATCTAACATCAATTTTCTCAAGCATTAGATGAGATGATTCTTAAAACTTAGTTATGGTCTTCAAACTTCAAACTAGATGATGGTCACGAGTCAATTTTATTTTTCAAACTCAAAATGGAATAATGCTTGAAACTTAGTTATGGTATTTTAAGCTTCAAATGTGATGATGCACAAAAGTTTGTTATATTTTTTCAAACTCCATATAAGATGATGTTTGAAAGTTAGTTAATATAATCTCACAAGTCAGCCCTGGTCTTTCAAGCTCATAACGAAAATGACGAATAGAAGTGAGTTATGATATTTAAAGCATCAGGGCCTAGACGATTGCTCATATATCATTTTTCGAGTTCTTAATGATTAAGTTGTCTTACAGAGTTGAGATGAGATGATGCTTAAATGACAGATGAGATTTTAAATTAATTCTTATCTTTCTTATCTGTCAATATAGAAAAATTGTACCCCCTCCGTCCCAATAGTAATGTCCCAAAAAAATGAGCACGCAAATTAAGAATATGTAGATAAAGTACGAGGGAGATAAAGTAAATGAAGTGAGAGATAGATAGAGTAGTGAAAAAGTAAGAGAGAGATAAAGTAAATGGAGAGAGAGAGAGAGAGAGAGAGAGAGAGAGAGAGTAAAATGTTTTCTTTTTTGGATTATGACATTATAAATGAGACGTCCAAAAAGGAAATTTGGGACGGAGGGAGTACAAAATTTATACTACAAAATAATAATTTCATTATTCTAGCAAAAAGTTAACATTTAATTGACGAATATAATTGAGATTAATATACTCCCTTTGTTCCACATCAAATGACCCAATTTATATTTTGGATTGTCCTATTTCAAATTAATCAAATCAAATTTAGAAATAAAATTGGGCATTTAACACTACTTTTTTTGTTGTCCACCACCACTTCACACCTTTTATCATATATTTTTTAATATTCGTGTCTAAATATTTTGGATAATTTAAAACGGGACGGAAAGAGTAATATGAACTCTATAGCATCAAGTTAATTAATTTAAAAATAATTATATTATACAAAAATAATATAAATAATTTGAATCATAATTTAAAATCCCGTCGAATTTCGACGGGTTATACACTAGTTTAATATGATACATATTGGAGCATTTTCCATCACTCTCTCTCCTATGTGGCACTCTCACAATGTAGTATTTACTTCATTCTCATTCTACACAATATGACATTTTTACATTTATTTTCATTCATCCCACATTGAATTTATACCAAACTTCATCAATTCATTACCTAAATAAAAGGCTCAATCTCCATGAGTACATTTGCTCATCTAGCTTTCCCACATTGATATTCTATTAAATTTAATCATGGGAAAATCTAGATAAAGAAATACTTATAATATGTATTTCAAATAAATAGTTTTTCACATTTCTTATAGTTGCAATAATTTTTCACATTAAATTTATATTAAACATCATAATTCAAACTCTAAAAAAAATTGTAATTAGATTTCAATATTTACAAACCTAAATAAATAATACTAGATGTTTTAAAAATAAATAGGTTCTTCATTGAATTTGGTCATATAAAATAAAATAATACTTATATGTATTTTAAATAAATAAGTTATTCAATTTAATTTCGTCATATAAAATAAAGAAAATTATACTAAGATATATCATTATGGTCATAATAAGTGTAGAATTGATGAAGTTTTGTAAGAATGTGTTGATCTAACACATTCTCATATATGACATGTATTTCAAATTAAATTATTTCATATATATTTTTGCACTTAAAAAAAGGCTTAATCTCCATGCATATATTAGCTTATCATCGTTCCCACGTTGATATTTTATCATTCTTGCATTGATCTTAAATTGAACTTCATCATGAAAAAAACATAAATAAAAGGATACTTTTGATGAGATGCATTTAAAATAAATAGATTCTTCAATTTAATTTGATCATAAAAAATAATTTCAAATAAATTATCTTTAATATCATCACATAGATAATAAAAAAAGTGGAATACTCCTATGTTGCATCATCATATTTTTGCATTTTTATTTATCCTAATTTTCCAAAGATTTTAATATTTGGTTTATCCTAATTATCAACCAATTATTAATTTATATTTTGCATCATCATATTTTTGCATTTGAATATTTATTCATTCTTATTTATCTAAATCTTTTCATCCCATATTGATTTTTTTTATGTGATTTCACCAAAATTAAACCTATATAAAAGGATGTTCTTACTCTTCAAACCAAATTTTCACATTTAATTGGTGGAATGATTGATCAATTTTATTTGGTTAAATAAAAAATTATTTAATTTTATTTTTAAAAACAAATACTTGTGATTAAATAAATAATTCTTCATTTAAATGTTGTCATAAAATAAGATATTTTGCACAATTTTTTTATTTGTAAAAGTTGGATTACACATTGATTTTTTATGAAAATTTACCAATTGAGATACTAAATAAATTTATATGATATAATTTGAATCTCGTATTAATCTTTTTATATGCATATTGGAGCATTTTCCATCACTCTCTCTCCTATGTGGCACTCTCACAATGTAGTATTTACTTCATTCTCATTCTACACAATATGACATTTTTACATTTATTTTCATTCATCCCACATTGAATTTATACCAAACTTCATCAATTCATTACCTAAATAAAAGGCTCAATCTCCATGAGTACATTTGCTCATCTAGCTTTCCCACATTGATATTCTATTAAATTTAATCATGGGAAAATCTAGATAAAGAAATACTTATAATATGTATTTCAAATAAATAGTTTTTCACATTTCTTATAGTTGCAATAATTTTTCACATTAAATTTATATTAAACATCATAATTCAAACTCTAAAAAAAATTGTAATTAGATTTCAATATTTACAAACCTAAATAAATAATACTAGATGTTTTAAAAATAAATAGGTTCTTCATTGAATTTGGTCATATAAAATAAAATAATACTTAAATGTATTTTAAATAAATAAGTTATTCAATTTAATTTCGTCATATAAAATAAAGAAAATTATACTAAGATATATCATTATGGTCATAATAAGTGTAGAATTGATGAAGTTTTGTAAGAATGTGTTGATCTAACACATTCTCATATATGACATGTATTTCAAATTAAATTATTTCATATATATTTTTGCACTTAAAAAAAGGCTTAATCTCCATGCATATATTAGCTTATCATCGTTCCCACGTTGATATTTTATCATTCTTGCATTGATCTTAAATTGAACTTCATCATGAAAAAAACATAAATAAAAGGATACTTTTGATGAGATGCATTTAAAATAAATAGATTCTTCAATTTAATTTGATCATAAAAAATAATTTCAAATAAATTATCCTTAATATCATCACATAGATAATAAAAAAAGTGGAATACTCCTATGTTGCATCATCATATTTTTGCATTTTTATTTATCCTAATTTTCCAAAGATTTTAATATTTGGTTTATTCTAATTATCAACCAATTATTAATTTATATTTTGCATCATCATATTTTTGCATTTGAATATTTATTCATTCTTATTTATCTAAATCTTTTCATCCCATATTGATTTTTTTTATGTGATTTCACCAAAATTAAACCTATATAAAAGGATGTTCTTACTCTTCAAACCAAATTTTCACATTTAATTGGTGGAATGATTGATCACTTTTATTTGGTTAAATAAAAAATTATTTAATTTTATTTTTAAAAACAAATACTTGTGATTAAATAAATAATTCTTCATTTAAATTTTGTCATAAAATAAGATATTTTGCACAATTTTTTTATTTGTAAAAGTTGGATTACACATTGATTTTTTATGAAAATTTACCAATTGAGATACTAAATAAATTTATATGATATAATTTGAATCTCGTATTAATCTTTTTAAGCCTTAGACGGGATGATTATCGAAACTTAGTTATGGTCTTTCAAACTTCAAACAAGATGATACTTACTAGCCAGTTATATTCTTTTAAACTCCAAACGGAAATGATGCTTGAAACTCAATTATGGTATTTTAGATGATGCAAATAAGCCTATTATGTTTTTTCAAGCTCCAAATAAGATGATGTTTAGAAGTTAGTTATAATCTTATAAGCTTCAGGTTGTATAACCTCACGAGTCAATCATGGTCTTTCAAGCTCCTAATGAAAATAATATTTAGAAGTGAGTTATGATATTTAAAGTATCAGATAGTGATGTTCAAACTATTTGATGCATAAAAGTCAAATTTAGTGTTTCAGGATCCAGACAAGATAATGCTTAAAAGTTTGACGTTCAAAAGTCAAATGTTATTTTTTGAGTTCTTGATGATCCTCTGGTTTTATAGAGTTGAGATGAGATGATGCTTATATGACATATGAATCTTAAATTAACTTTTATCCGTCAATACAGAAAAATCGTACAAAATTTATATAAAAGGGTATTTTTATTATTTTATCAAAAAATTGAACATTCAATTGACGAACCTATTTATTTTAAAAACACATATATATATTTTTATTGAGGTTTGCAAATATTTAAATCTAATTACAATTTTTTTTAGACTTTTAATTATGAAGTTTAATATAAATTTACTGTAAAAAGCTATTGCAATGATAAAAAAAATATGAAAAACTATTTATTTGAAATACATATTACAAGTATTTTTTTTATCTAGATTTTTCCTTGATTAAATTTAAAAGAATATCAATGTGGGAAAGATAGATGAGCTAATGTATTCATGGAAATTGAGCCTTTTATTTAGGTTATGAATTGATGAAGTTTTGTATAAACTCAATGTTGGATTGATGAAAACAAATGTAAAAATGTCATATAGTATAGAATTGAGGGTGAAGCAAATAATAAATTGTGAGAGTGCCACGTAGGATATAAAATGGTTATGATAAATAAATATTCGCATATAAATTGACATGAATTAATTTGAATCTCATATCAATTTTTTAAGCATTCGACGAGATGATTCTTAAAACTTAGTTATGGTCTTTCAAACTTCAAACAAGATGATGCTTACTGGCCAGTTTTATTATTTCAAACTTCAAACGAAATGATACTTGAAATGATGTTATGGTATTTTAAGCATCAAATGAGATGATGCACATAAGTCTGTTATGTTTTTTCAAACTCCATACAAGATGATGTTGAAAAGTTAGTTATGATCTTATAAGTTTCAAATTGTATAATCTCACAAGTCAGTCCTGGTCTTTCAAGCTCCCAATGAAATAATGTTTATGAAGTGAGTTATGATATTTAAAGCATCAGATAGTGATGATGTTCAAACGATTGACATGTTTCAGGATCCAGACGAAATAATGCTTAAAAGTTTAGCGTTCAAAAGTCAAATATTGTCTTTCGAGTTCTTGATGATCTTCTAATCTTACAGAGTTGAGATGAGATGATGCTTATATGACATATGAGATCTTAAATTAATTTTTATGCGTCAAAATAGAAAAAGTATAAAAAAAATTATATAAACAAGTATTTTTATTATTTTAGCAAAAAAACTAAGATTTAATTGACGAATATAATTGAGATTAATATAATGTAAATTTATTACATCAAATTAAATTAATTAAAAATAATTATATTATGTAAAAATAATATACATAATTTAAAGTCCCGTCGAAATTTCGACGGGTTATACACTAGTTATAATTTAAAGTCACTAAATTATTTTTCTCCCTCCTCTCTCTTCTCTCCTCTATCATCTCCTCTCTCATTTCTCATTTATTAAAATGCCATGGTTCTTTGTTCATTCGTTTTTCCATATTTTTTTATTTTATTTTTTATGTTTTTAATATATAGTATTTTTTATATTTTACTATTTATATTTTTATTATCTCAGTTTAATGCAATTACAATGATGAAACTTATTTATTCATTTTAGAAATCTTTAGCTTAAAATATTTTTTTAAAGGTCAACTTTATATTAATATAAATTTGTAGATAAATAACTAATACTATAGTAGTATATCTTAAAAATCGAATTTTTAAGCTTCAAAATTACTCATTGGAAAATTAGTAATTAGAGAACCAATATCGATTTTCTTTAAAAATAAAAAATAAAAGTAAATTGAAGAGTTTGATTTTTTTAGTAGCACATTTATTTAAATTTACTGAAATTGTATACATTTTATTTTGGAAAATGAACGACACATATCTCATGTTAAACCCTTTATTTTTTCACTTTCCAATTGAAAAAAAAATGTATACGTTGATAGTAACTTTATTTTAAAATTTGAGCATAAACAAAATGACCTCATAAATATGATTTAAATATGTATTCGAAAACTATATTAAACTATAGTTATATATACTATATGTAAATAAATAGTTTTGTACATCTTAGAATATTATATGATCCATAATGATACTCATTATCATCTATATTTGCTTTTGATATTTCATAATTTATAAATTTATACACATTATCAATTAAATCAATTAATTGCTATTTCAATAATTGAAAATTCGAATGTTTTCGGATTGATATTTTTATTGAGATTATATTGTGAATAATTTATTTTTTATTGAGATCATTTATGTTTATATTTACTTATATATATATATATATATATATATATATATATATATATATATATATATATAGGGGAGAGTTCAATGGAGACCACTCCCCTATATAGAGAATGAAGACCAAATCTGGTTCCTTGATCTAACTTAATCTAATGGTGGTAATTTAATTGATTAAATTTATTAATTTTCATTTATTTTATAATCAAAAGGTTAAGCATGTCATTTTCTATTTAACCCTAATCTCACTCACTCTCTCTCATTCACGCTCTCTCTATCTCTCTCTCTGAATCACTCTCACCCCTCCCCCGCTGCCTCCCCAATCCCCTGCTGCTCCGCCGCCTCCCCATCTCTCCTACTGCTCCGCCGCCTCCCTCCCCGCCACCTTCCCAATCGCCTCCATCTTTCCTGCTGTTGCTCCGCCGCCTTCCTCCCCACCACCTTCCCAATCGCCTCCATCTCTCCTGCTGCTGCTCCGCCGCCTCCCCCCTCGCCTCCATCTCTCATTCTATTGCTCTGCCGCTTCCCCAATCGTCGTGGGCGCCTCCTCCTCTGCTCCGCTAGTTCATGCACCCATCTGTACTTCGATCGGCGGCAACAACGACCGCAAATCCGCCCAGCCGCCGCCTCCCTTTTTCAGATCTTACATCTCCGTCGCCGCCCTTGCTCCTCCGATGAGGACGCCGCCTATCGCCCTTGTTCATCGATTTTTTCCATGTGTTCATCGATATTGTGGTACTGTGTTCGTAGAAAAATATAATGAACATAATAATGTTCATAGTCATGTTTGTAGTGTGTTCGTAGTGTGTTTGTAGAAAAAAAATAAATGTTCATCGATTTTTTTGTACTGTGTTCGTTGAAAAATAAATGAACATGATAATGTTCGTAGAAAAACAAATGAACATACTAATGTTCGTAGTGTGTTTGTAGAAAAAAAATAAATGTTCATCGATTTTTTTGTACTGTGTTCGTTGAAAAATAAATGAACATGATAATGTTCGTAGAAAAACAAATGAACATACTAATGTTCATCAATATGTTCGTAGGAAAACAAATGAACATACTAATGCTCACCTATTATGTTCATTGACGGATCAGGTTCCAAAATTGGAAGAGAGTAATTTTCGAGATTTGTTCAACCAGATGCCATAATTCGTGTCTTTCAGTGGACGTTTTTGCCCTTTTTGGATAAAATAAATGTAATTAATCAATATTTAGTTACATGAAAAATCAAATCAGGAAATAATCTGGATCATTGATTGGGTTGAGATGAATGGCCTTGATTTGGTCTTCATTCTCTATATAAGAAATGGTCTCCCTTGAATGTGACCCTATATATATATATATATATATATATATATATATATATTATGTTTATGTCACAGCCCGCCCTAACTAGGGATAGTTAGGCCGAGTGATCCACGACTAGGGATGGGGTTAAAGAAGAAGGGGAAGAAAAGGGGCGTCATTTATAGCCGTAAAACTTACTCATCTTAATAAAACTCATCGAAACATAAGCTTGAAACTGCTGTAAAATTTTGACAGAATTCCAGTTTTAATTTCGTTCAACAATTATCATCCATAAATTGTAAATCAATTAGCATGCTCATGTGATATCGTAGAACACATATACGCAATAATATTCATTATGCAACGTCCCAAACTTCACGAATTTAAATAATCATACTCTAAAAACTTATACAATTTTCGTGCTTGGAAAAATACGAATTTAATATATATCGATTCTAGCATACCCCTAAGCACAAATATCAAGTCAAAACGATCAAACAAAAATCGAAAGACAAGCTAATATGTGAAAAACGGGGCTGCCCTCATGGGTTTCATAGCTACGGTCCGTTCCGTTCTTACTCCCTTCATTAAACATGCTCAACATCTACCCAAGAACAACATACTAAAATTTCACGACGATCCGACGTCGTTTCAAAATAAAGTCGAGAATCGACGTTTTTCGACGTCGACGAAAATCGAAAAGAAAACCATCAAAACGTAGGTAGAGATCTTACCTACTTAGATACGTGATCGAAAAGATGATCGGCGCTCGTCTCGGTGCTCAAATCGGAAGTCAAAAGCTCCAACACCAAAGAAAATGGTGTTATGCGTGAAGTGTGTGTGTGTTTTAGGTGTTAGTGTGTGTGTTGTGGCTGATATCAACGTGATATAGTGTGAGTGAGTGGGTTTGGTTGGTTGGGGGGTGGTTTGGGGTAGGGTAGGTTTAGATATTTAGGATATTAACCCGTTAGTCGTTAAATATCTCATTTCGTCTTGTTTTAACGACTAACTATTCATACTCTTCGTTACTCGCCCTCTCAACTCCTACTCACTTTCATTATACTCGTAATTCTATATAAATATAGAAAACGCAAGCTTGTTCTCGAAATTCTGATAAACAAGCTCGGTTCGTTTATCGAGAAATTATGGTTTACTATTCACTCGTCGTCCAAAAATAAAAACTTTCATTATTGGACTCGTATTGAAAAACTAAGAATATTTCTCGACGACGTGCACGTAAGATTTTGAAAGTCGACAAAAAGACGAAATAGCAGTATTTTACTATTTATCGTCAAAAAGTCAAAATTTTCAAAAACGTCTTAACGGACTCAGATCTCACTTCCGAGTTCACCGTTCTCATTCAAATAATTATCTCGAATTATTCGAATACTCAAACTCAATTTCGGATATAAAATCACACATCATCCTCACATCATCAAAAGAACATCTCAACATCTTTAAAATATAACAACAAAACTTCATATAACTCCTCATCTCTATACAAAGTAATCAAACAAGGGATCTTATACTCTACTTACTCAAACTTAAGCAATTAAACACGTCATCAAAAGCCCGGGTATTACATACCTTCCCCCTTAAAATAAATTTCGTCCCGAAATTTGTACCTCTTGTAAATGTTTCGGGTACTTCTCTCACATCTTATCCTCAAGCTCTCTTTCCACTTCTTTCTAACTATCATATCTCCATTGGACCTTATCCAATGCAATCGACTTATTACTCAATTGTCGAGTTTTATGATCTAACATCATCTGAGGTCTCTCTTCATAACTCAAGTCTGGTTCTAAGATCATTTCTTCTTAGTAAACCACATTGTTTGGGTCGAAAATATATATCCTCTCAATTGTGACACGTGAAACACGTTATGCACATTTCCAAAGCTAGGTGACAAAGCCAACCTATACGCTATTTGACCTATCTTTTGCAATATCTCGTAAGGACTTATAACTCTGGGTCTAAGCTGTCCTTTAACTCCAAATCTATTCATCCCCTTTGAGGGTGAAACCTTCAAGAAAACTTTGTCTCTTATCTCGAAACTTTGTCTCACATCTTATAGGTAAACTCAATTAGTGGCAACACATTCTCCCGATTTACTCCTCTATCAAGGATAGTAGTTCCTATAATATCTTCTATCGCCTGCTATGCTAAAATTCATCCTTGTACCCAACTCTTTCTGTAACTCATCCAAAAACGTGATGTAAATTTTTTTTTTCTCTTTCTGAGGTGATCTACACCGGTACTCAATGCAATCTTATAATCTCACGAACGTACAATTGTGATAACTTATCTGGTCCATACGCGATTAGGATCGGTATGAAATGTGCAGATTTTGTTAGTCGATCTACAATCACCCAAATTGCTGTATTTCCTCTTTGACTTTTGGGTAAAGCTGTCACAAAATCCATCGCTATGTGATCCCATTTCCACTCGGGAATCTCCAACGGTTTTAACTTCCCATAGGGTCGTTGGTGTAATGCTTTCACTTGCTGACAAGCTAAGCATCGCTCTACAAACGAAGCTATGTCTCATTTCATTCCGTCCCACAAAAATCTATTTTTCACAACCTGATACATCTTTGTGCCTCCTGGGTGGGCGGTGTAAGGCGTGTCATGAGTCTCACTCATGATCGTATTCTTAAGTTCATCATCGCGGGGAACGCATATTCTCCCCTCAAATAAGATAGCATTGTCTGATGTTTTTTTTTTGTAACTCTTGAGATCTCATGCTCTTATCCTTTCTCGTAACTTGTTCATTGTCTCATCTTTCCTTGTGCTTCAATCACCATTTTCCTCAAACTAGGCATCGTCGCAACAATCCTCGCTATCGTCCCTGGTGGATTTATCATCTCTATCCTCATCTTGTCAAAGTCCTTTATAAGCTCATCCTCTCTCGTGAGAAGACATCCTAACTTTGACGAGACCTTTCGGCTCAATACATCGGCTACTACATTGGCCTTGCCAGGGTGATAGTTAATGTCGCAGTTAACATCCTTTACTAATTCGAGCCATCTCCTTTGCCTCATGTTAATATCCTTATGCTTGAAAAAGTATTTCAAAGTTTTGTGGTCCGTGAAAATCTCACATCTAACTCCGTAGAGATGATGTCTCCAAATTTTCAGGGCATGCACAACGGCTACAAGCTCTAAATCATGCGTTGGATAATTTATCTCGTGGGGTCTAAGTTGTCATGATGCATAGACTATAACTCTTCCTTCTTGCATCAAAACACATCCTAGCCCATTCTTTGACGCATCTGTGTAGATGGTATACTCTTTATCCATTTTCGGGACTAGCAGCACTGGTGCTGTAGTCAATTTCCTTTAAGCTCTTAAAAACTCTCTTTACACTCCTCTTTCCAATTGTACTTAACTTCTTTTCTCGGTCTTGCTATCATGGAAAATCCTTTAATAAACCTCTGATAGTATCCTGCTAAACCTAAAAAGTTGCGAATCTCGTTAGGCGTAGTTGGTGATCTCCACTCATGTACAACTTGTACCTTGACGGGGTCAACTTTAATTCTTTCGGATGATACAATATGTCCTAGAAACGTTACTTCGTTCAACCAAAACTCGCACTTGGTGAATTTGGCAAAAAGCTTCTCAACTCTTAGCGTTTCCAACATCGTTCTCAAATGTTTTGGCGCTCCTGCTAATTCTTCGAATAGATGAGAATATCATCTATGAAAACTAGGATAAATTTATCCAGTTATTGATGGAACACTCGATTCATGTGATCCATGAAAACTACTGGTGCCTTCGTCAAACCGAATGGCATAACTATGAACTCATAGTGCTCATACCTCATTTGAAAAGCTGTCTTAGGTGTATCCTCCTGTCAAAATTTGAACTAGTGGTATTATGATCTCAAGTCAACTTTCAAGAAAAACTCGCTCCTCGTAATTGATCAAACAAGTCATCTATCCTCGGCAAAGGATATTTGTTCTTGAGTGTCAATTTATTCAGCTCTCGATAATCTATGCACATTCTCAACGTGTCATCCTTCTTTTTGACAAAAAAGACTGGTGCTCCCCACGGGGATACACTACGTCTAATAAAACCTAACTCGAGCAATTCTTGTAGCTGAATCTTCAGCTCTTGTAGCTCCTTAGGCGCCATTCTATAGGGTGCCTTCGACACTAGTGCTGATCCAGTATCTAGGTCGATAGTGAACTCCAACTATCTTGTTGGTGGCAATCCTGGTAAGACCTCGGGAAATACATCTCTATATTCCCTTACCACTACTACATCCTCAAAGTTTTTACTTGATTCTCCTTCATCATTCAAGTAAACTAGGTAAGCTTGTGCTCCTTTCTTCTTTACCAATTTCGACGCCTGAAGTGCCGAAATGATTGGAATTCTCTTCTTTCTATCAATGTCGTGAAAACATGTCTGTTCCTTCCCAGGTGGTTGGAAAGTTATCTGTCTCTTCTTACAATCAATCGGGGCAAAGTTCTCTGCTAACCAGTCCATCCTTAGAATAATGTCTACGTTCCACATAGGCATTAAGTGCAAGGTTCTTGTTTTCATCTTTAGTGATCCTAACTCAAACTCTAATTTAGAAATCATGTGAGAAACTGTAGTAGCTTTTCCTACAGGAGTGATTACTCTCAACTTGGGACTAGCTCGTTTTGGTTCGAGTTTGAAGGTAACATGCTTCAAACACTTAAAGAATGCGAGGCTCCTGTATTAAACAGGATTCTAACTGATGCATCCAATAACTTGCCCAATACTACCTTAAAGTTCTGCCTTAAACCGGCACATAAAACTCAGACATCTCATCATCAGTATCCATCTTCTGATGAGCAAATCGTGATAGCTCACAGAATTCTCGGTTATACTCTACAACCGATTTCTTTCCTTGCATCAAACTTCGATAGTCAGCCTCTTGCTGCTTACTGTACTCCTTGGTACATATTTCTCAAGAGTAGCCTTGAATTGTTCTCAGGTGTAGTTTACCAGTTGCTCGGGTGTTAAAGTCCTCTGACGTGCCTCTCACTAGTCTTATACATCAAAAGAATCTACTAGGATAACTCAAAAGTTGTAAGGGTTCAACCCTAGAATGACATCAAAACAAATTGTTCAAGAGACTCAAATGAATGACCAGAGGGTAGAATGAAGTAACTACCAGGTCGAACAAAAATGACCTAGAGTAAGAACCCATCTGGCTTTTCAACCGAAAGTTGAAACACGTGGGTTTATAAACCCAAAACACGTCTACTGAGATTTGGATCATGCGGACTGGCCAGGTCCAACATAATCACTCCCCAGTCACACGGGATATACTATCCCGAACTTGGAAATTCTGTGTCTTCTAAACCCTCAACATACTATACATAACAAAATTTAAGTTCACACCAGCAAGCTAAAAGCTTAAACTCAGGGTCCTATGTTCTAGACTCTTGTTTCGAAAGTTCAATATTTTTCGACTCTCCTCTCATGTTGCGGTGGTGGTGGCGGAGTATTATCCCGCCTATCCTTCACATCATACTCTTGATGACATCTTTGAGGCATTTTTTTGAAATCACAAAAGGAAACTCAACTCGACCAACGCTCTAAGCATCCTCGAAACTCAAGTTCAATTTACTAACTCAACTTTAAGGAAACCCTCACGGTCACCTTAACATTCATCTATAAGGCAATAAGCACTCACGAAATGCTAACAAAAAGACCACTCTGGTCAACCTAATATATCCATCAGTAGAATGCCTCTTTTTAGAGGACTTACATAAAGGGGTTATTTAAACCCTACAAAAACCATAGTATCTATCGTAATGTCCCTTCTAAATCGACACCATTAATAGTACTATGTCTCGGTCTGGACCTCCTACGGTAATTGCTACCAGTTAACTCATCTAGTTGCTACTTTAGCACACTAGGAACATCCATCTATTTAACATCAGTAGGGTACTAAATTCGCATGCTTATCTATCATCATGTCAAAATCTCAAGTACCAGTATCTCCTAAGTAAGTTATATACATCGCAATGTAATTGCAACTAATCAAAAACGAGGGTGTACCGCGCATACTCTCAAGATCATCCTTAGCTCTAGCCTACATCGACTTCTCTTCTCATCCTCATCAACTCTAGCCCTCCTCGGCTACTTCTCATCCTCATTATCGTTTATCATTTTATCATCTTTGGTAACTGATACTTAAGGATCGACTCGATATCTACTACACTCTTCTAGAGTCCCTGGTAGAAAACAAGCATCCGGTCAGTAGATCCGCATAGAAAATCTGGGTATCTGTAACAAATCCCATCTCCTGTGGGTCCAATGCTCAAGACGACATGTCCCATCATATTGAGTGGCTTTCTTCCTTGCTCAATCCTACCACTCGATTGGTAGCACGGGGACTAGGTGCACGATGCCATCCAGTCTAGTAACAACCATAAGGCTTTCATCCTTTCATAGTCTATGAACATGTGTTTGAAAATCTACTAGGGTATCTCTGTACCACATACTGTACGCCTCGTCCTCGTATCCGATCTTCCCTGAGTTCGATCTCACAACAGTCCACTTTCGTGCAGTGCCAACAGTCCTGGCCAATCTATAAGGAGAACTTAAAGGTGACTCTAGGAACTAACTCTACTTAGCTCCAGCAACAGAAATAAACAAAACATAACTTAGCAAAACTCCTACTAAGTAGTACTGTTCTCTTAAAACTCAAGCTCAAAACATCTAAATTCTCATCTCGTCCCATCTTTACATAGTAGGTAACCTCTCTAAACAATGATATTAGATCCCTTAATCTAAATCATCGTGACTCAGTAAGACAACTCAACAATTCTCTCTCAAAGCCATCTCCAAAGACTATGGCTCATGATACCTCCTCAAGTACCATTAAGGTTGCGTGAGCAAAACTCGCGTCACAAAACAACTCAACATATCGTACAATATCTCATTGCTGCATGCTAATAACTCATCATTAATCATGTTATTATACTCAAGCTCATAACTCAAACCAACAAGTACTTAAAGCAATTGCTAATTCTCTCAAGCTTTAGCTCTAAGTTCTCATTTCATCCTTCTACTTAGTAAAAAAAAATCTCTCTTAACAATGACATTAGATTCCTTCATCTAAATCATCGTGACTTATCACAACTGCTCAAACAATTCTCATCACAAAACATCTCAAATACATCACATCATAACTCATAATTATGCATCCTCAATCATATAACATCATATGATATAAACGCTCTCATGATTCATCATGTAACATCAACATATGCTCTTACAACATAATAACTCATTATTAATCATGTTGTCATCCTCAAACTCAAACTATGCACCTTCAAAGTGTAACATCATAACTCATCATATAACCTCAACATCATGCTCTTCAAAATTTAACGTCAAATAAACTTTGAAATTTTACATACCTCGTTGAGCCTGGTGTGATGGTGCGCTGAGCTCACGGTTGTTAATAACTATTAGTCTAGTGACTCATTCTAGACTAAACTCAAGACTTCTAATTCAGAGCTTTCCTTCGCTCTGATACCACTCTGTCACAGCCCGCCCTAACTAGGGATAGTTAGGCCGAGTGATCCACGACTAGGGATGGGGTTAAAGAAGAAGGGGAAGAAAAGGGGCGTCATTTATAGCCGTAAAACTTACTCATCTTAATAAAACTCATCGAAACATAAGCTTGAAACTGCTGTAAAATTTTGACAGAATTCCAGTTTTAATTTCGTTCAACAATTATCATCCATAAATTGTAAATCAATTAGCATGCTCATGTGATATCGTAGAACACATATACGCAATAATATTCATTATGCAACGTCCCAAACTTCACGAATTTAAATAATCATACTCTAAAAACTTATACAATTTTCGTGCTTGGAAAAATACGAATTTAATATATATCGATTCTAGCATACCCCTAAGCACAAATATCAAGTCAAAACGATCAAACAAAAATCGAAAGACAAGCTAATATGTGAAAAACGGGGCTGCCCTCATGGGTTTCATAGCTACGGTCCGTTCCGTTCTTACTCCCTTCATTAAACATGCTCAACATCTACCCAAGAACAACATACTAAAATTTCACGACGATCCGACGTCGTTTCAAAATAAAGTCGAGAATCGACGTTTTTCGACGTCGACGAAAATCGAAAAGAAAACCATCAAAACGTAGGTAGAGATCTTACCTACTTAGATACGTGATCGAAAAGATGATCGGCGCTCGTCTCGGTGCTCAAATCGGAAGTCAAAAGCTCCAACACCAAAGAAAATGGTGTTATGCGTGAAGTGTGTGTGTGTTTTAGGTGTTAGTGTGTGTGTTGTGGCTGATATCAACGTGATATAGTGTGAGTGAGTGGGTTTGGTTGGTTGGGGGGTGGTTTGGGGTAGGGTAGGTTTAGATATTTAGGATATTAACCCGTTAGTCGTTAAATATCTCATTTCGTCTTGTTTTAACGACTAACTATTCATACTCTTCGTTACTCGCCCTCTCAACTCCTACTCACTTTCATTATACTCGTAATTCTATATAAATATAGAAAACGCAAGCTTGTTCTCGAAATTCTGATAAACAAGCTCGGTTCGTTTATCGAGAAATTATGGTTTACTATTCACTCGTCGTCCAAAAATAAAAACTTTCATTATTGGACTCGTATTGAAAAACTAAGAATATTTCTCGACGACGTGCACGTAAGATTTTGAAAGTCGACAAAAAGACGAAATAGCAGTATTTTACTATTTATCGTCAAAAAGTCAAAATTTTCAAAAACGTCTTAACGGACTCAGATCTCACTTCCGAGTTCACCGTTCTCATTCAAATAATTATCTCGAATTATTCGAATACTCAAACTCAATTTCGGATATAAAATCACACATCATCCTCACATCATCAAAAGAACATCTCAACATCTTTAAAATATAACAACAAAACTTCATATAACTCCTCATCTCTATACAAAGTAATCAAACAAGGGATCTTATACTCTACTTACTCAAACTTAAGCAATTAAACACGTCATCAAAAGCCCGGGTATTACAGTTTAACATTTTTATTTATTTATTTAAATTATCGTTTAATTTCGATGATGGTCGTGCATCGCACGAGCGGGCACATGCTAGTTATTTATAAAATCGGAAATTTAAATGACAAAAATAGTTAGAAGGGCAAAATTGTCTGTTTATTTTAAATTTGATTAGAATTAGTATATTTTTATTTTTGTAGATATTATTAATTTTTTATTAAGCAAAGTAGTTAGTTAGAGATATTGACACTTAATTTAAAATGTATATAAAGTCTGAATTGGATGTGAAGATTAAAAATTATTTTATTTTAATCCCCGAAATCAGGGATCATATTGCGAGTTAATTGCCAATGCTTTTTAATATTTAAAATGAAATAATTGAGCTAGTCTAAATGCTCAACTTTAGTTACTTTTCCATGTCTAAATTAATGCTTCATGCTATGTAATGACAAATCTTGGATACAGCAAGCGTTTCCCACTTGGCAGATATCTGAAATTGACATTTCTCCTCGTTAGTATAAAAAAGAATAATAAATGAAATACATCCAACTGTAAATACTTGAGTTTCTATCGATAAAATAACATCAAATGTGCTCTTTCTTTATTATCTTTTTTTTTTTTCTTGTGAGTTGGGGATGGAAGGACTCTAGTCTGTCTCACCCTCACAAAGGGGAAGAATCAACTGAAATATAATACTTCTTCTGTCCCGTTTTAAATGATCCAAAAAAATTAGATATAAAAATTAAAAAATATATAATAAAAATATAAAGAAGTGATAGAACAACTCAAAAAATAATGTTAAATACCTAATTTTATTTTTAAATTTGTGTTGAGTCATTTGAAATGAGACAATTCAAAATAAAAATTAGGTCATTTGAAGTGAGACGGAAATAGGGCTGTAAACAAACCAAGCCAAGCCGCTCGCAAACTATTCGAAGCTCGACTCGAAAAAGCTCGTTCAAGTTCGTTTAGACAAATTCAATAAGTAAACAAACCAAACTGGAGCTTGGTATAGTAGTATTCGACTTGTTAGCTCATGAACACATTCATTAAGGGATACAGGTTGAAAAATATAAATTATTAACAGGTACAACTTATATTTATTTATTAAAATTAATAATAATTGTATTAAATCTCTAATTATCTGTGTTTGTTATAAGAAAATAATTAATATATTTATTATTTTGAATGAAATAATTTATTTTCAAAAGAAAATAATCAATATTTTGAATATAAATATAAATTTAGAAAGTTCGTAGAGGCTCGAAAAAATTTACGAGCCTCAAAATATTCGATAAACAAAGTTCGAAATTCGACTCGATACTAAACAAACCAAACTTGAAAACACCACTATTTTGTTCGATTACAGCCCTAGACGGATAGAGTACTTGTAGTATCGTTTCTAAAAAAAACTT
This sequence comes from Salvia miltiorrhiza, assembly GCF_028751815.1. Classification (NCBI taxonomy): domain Eukaryota; kingdom Viridiplantae; phylum Streptophyta; class Magnoliopsida; order Lamiales; family Lamiaceae; genus Salvia; species Salvia miltiorrhiza. Next base: position 499,953 of record NW_026651515.1, read on the forward strand.
TGTAGTATCAATTTTGAAGTTTTTAACGTTATCTATGTATTCTTGCATATTTACAATTAGGGGTGTAAACAAACCAAGCCGCTCGCGAATTATTCAGAGCTCGGCTCGAAAAAAGTTCGTTTAGGTAAGCTCGATAAATAAACAAATCAAACTTGAGCTTAGTAGTATTCGGCTCGTTAGCTCGTGAACATGTTCGTCAATTGATTCAGCTTGAAAAATATAAATTATTAGTAGATACAACTTATATTTATCCACTAAAATTAATAATAATTGTATTAAATCTCTAATTAATTTTATTTGTCATAAGAAAATAATTAATATATTTATTATTTTGAATAAAATAATTTATTTTTAAAATAAAATAATCAATATTTTGAATATAAATATAAATTTAGAAACTTCGTATAGGCTCGATTAGGCTCATGAGCTGCTCGTGAACCTCAAAATATTCGGTAAGTAAAGTTCGGGATTCGATTCAATACTAAACAAATCAAACTTGAACACACCACTATTAAGTTCTACTCGGTTCGATTACACCCCTATTTACAACGTAGTTATATGTGTTATATGTAATTCTGAAGCTTTTTCCAAGACTTGAAGCATTAACCTTGTATGGGAAGATGTCTCAAATTCAATCAACTATGCTCGGGGAATAAATGAGGGATAACATCATCGGCAGAGACGGATCTAGAGGCCGGGCAGCCTCGGCGGTCGCCTGGTCAATTTTTTTTATTACCTATATATGTATATATTTTGATGAAATCTCGGCGGTCGCCCGATCTGTTTTCTTTACTAACATTTATTAAAAACATCCGATGAAATCTCGCCCGGTCCTAATTAAATTTTTAGATCCGTCCCTGATCATCGGACTTTTTGTTTTTCTTGATCGTGCAACAGAACATTCTCCCAGAGTAACATAAAGAAAGAGTATTTTTTTTATCTTTTTATTTTTTTATTTTGCAGCCCCACCATTACTAAAAGAAAGATCCATAATGTAATAGCGCGATCTAAGTATGATTTTTTAAGAGGAAAGTAATAAGAACAGAGAAGATTACAATGATTATCTTTTCACTGTTTGTTGGAGTGCCATTGAAAAGCAGAATCAGAACATGTTGGATTTATTAATCCAAATATCTTGCCTTATGGGGTGCTTATCAGCTCATCTACCATTAATATCATCTTTTTCGGTTTGTTTAGGTCTCCAAATCCTTAATATTACGATTAGTCATATACACTACTTGCTAGTACTATGCTATCATCATCGCTGTACCGAAAGGCAATACCTTTTTTTTCGTCCCAAAAAAAGGAATGAGATTCAGTGTACCACATGTCTCACTTTGTGTCCCACTTTCAATTCTGTTTAATTTCTTATATATATTTTCTTCAATTTCAATTTTATATGCTTTAGTTTAATTTTGTGATTATTAACTAGAGTTTATTCCATCAATCTAGGGTATATAATTATTTTTTATCATTTAATTTCACTTTTATTACCTAATAATAGGTTGATAAATTCAAAGTGATGGTATATACTTTTTAAAAAATTTAATTTTTTGAAATAAAAATTAAATATAATTTATAGTATTATAATAAATTTTATTTTTATAAAAAATATTTTTAAAATAATAAATATAAGCATGAGACACAGTGGCACACATAAGATTGTGGGACACTGAATCTCGTCCCACAAAAAAATGTCCAATTTTTTATTTTTAGATATTACCATATTCCTCGTAGCACTTTCTCCACTTTATCATACATAGCTCACCACAAGTCCTTTATTTTTTATTCTCACTGTCATAACATTACAATAAAAGTTTATAACATTATAATAGAAGTGAATATTTTTTTTTCACTTTAGCACACTCACCTAACATTTATTAAAACATTATGCCACCAAAACTGATGTGCACTCTTAAAAGACGGGATGAAGTACACTTATAAATTTTGAGCTTACCTTGAGATTCTGAGACTCTATATAGTATTTTATTTTTCTTTTGTGGGGTTTTGTCCATTTGGGTGGTACTCATAGAGTGTGTTCTTTTTCGTTGCAAATTTATCATGAGAAACCAAGAGATATAAATTGATGGAAAATTTTTATCATGCTACATTTTTTATCTCATGTTCTTTATGATGAAAAAATATAGGAAAATATTATCATTGCCACTGATCATGAGAAAATGAAAAATAAAAAAGAGTGGGTTATGAAAATAGCCATTTTGGAATAGTAAATTAAAAAAATATCCACTAAAATAAAAAATTTAAAAATTAGTCACACTTACCATTTTACCCTTGCATATAAAAATTTAAAAATCATCCGCGAATTCACAACTATCATTAATTTTGATTGTGAATTTAAGCTTTAAAACTCAAATTCACAACTGAATAACTAGTATTGATTGTGAATTCAAGTTTTAAAGCTTAAATTCACAACTATAAATGGTGTTAGTCGTGAATTCGTGTAAATTTACAACTAGAAATATTGTGTTGGGGTCCTAGAGGATTGACTGACAAGTGTATGGTGGGGGGAGGGGGGGAATACGCCTGTAGGCTATTTTTCGCAAATCAAAACAAACTTAACCAGATTTATCTTGGAAATAGGTTGTAGACTGATACTGAAAAGTCTTCAGTAATTTGACATCAGTCAAGCACTGGGCTTAACTGATATCCACGTAAGACTTCAGTCTATAGTTTGTAAAACAGAGTAGAGTTATTAATCTTCCTGACTATCAGTTGAGTTGTCAGTAAGATTAATAACTCAGCAGTGAAATTTAAACTTAATGCGAATAGCCTTTAGAAACGGGCTGTCACTTGTTAAATCCTTAGTTACTCTTTTCAGTTAGTTCAGTTCAGTTGAAAATTGTATAAGCACAAGCAAATGAATAACTGAAAGCAGATAAAGAACGTAAGGATTTTTACGTTGTTCGGAAACAACTTTCCTACTTCCACGGCCAGATGATTAGTCTGACAATCACTCTGGGCTAATGCTTAAATGTCACACCTCAATTCTTGAAGGAATAAATATAATCAAGGTGCGACTAATTCATAGAAATAAGACAAGGGAAAAACCTTGCTAAAACCCGAATAATAAGATATCAAGTCGGGTTAGGCCCCTTTGGATCACAAATTTTATTTCATGCTTTTGATAACCAACATTCGTTAGCATATAACTAGGAATTAAGAGTCTAAGTTCAATTAGGGATATTATTTGAAATATAGCATGAAGGTCTTAACTTGGGGAAACAAAAGACGTATAAGAGTTATTGCTACAACGGAAGTCCAAATAGAAATTAAAACCTAGCCTCAGCTCCATCCCGTCAACACCGGCCAACCAACCAACCTGAAAACATTTGAAAGTATTTTTGGGCAAAGTACTAATGTACTCAGTGGGCAAGCATTTTCTGAAACATTTAATATTTTCATAAAGGCAGTTTATCCAATCATAATTGACATAACTTAGAAGGTTTTAAATTGAAATAACTTCTAAGCATGCTAAAATAATTTATTTTATTTGTGCGCACATGTCACACTCTCTTTCTGTTACTCGCTGTGATCCCGGACCTTTTAGCCACCGACAGATCTCTATCTCCTGCTTACTTGAACTGAGGGCCTAACCCAGACAAGTTTACTTTGACCTCGGGATGCTACCAAGGCAGGCCTCATATTTTTCATGCTCCGAAATATATCCAGCCGAGCACCCTTATAACGCCTCTGGTTAGTGCTCGATGGAGATCAACCCACCGAGTCAGCTAACAAGTGTACACAATTCTCAAACAACGTGTTAGGTCATAAGAGAACCTCAATTGATTAACTTTGCGAGCCTTAAACAGAGCAGAGTGCACATAAACATTTTATTAGATAAACAGTTTGCATTTCATTAAATAAACAGTTTGCATTTCATTGAAACATTTAGATCTTAATAACTCAATCATACTTTATACATTTGAAAAGTAAGCCCACCTGATTAGGTAAAGCCTGAAGATTCATAATCACATAAACTTGTCTTGGAAAAGCAGTGCTAATCCCCTTGGTCCACAAAGCCTACAAGAAATTATATCCTTAATAGGTCTCGTCAAACTAATCTTAAGTCATAGTGAAGGTTCTTAACATTCTATGATTCATCAAGCCGATTTTCAAAATTTAATAAATAAATAATTGAAAACTACGATTCTTCAGTCAATGACACCAACAATATCCTTACTCGATTTTGTTTAAATCATAAATAATTTTATTGCATAATGCAAATGCAATTTCATGTCATGCTTAAACATAGAATAAGTAATTATACTTAAAATATGCACATAATAATAATAATATAATATTATTATGCAAATCATCTCTTCTAAAAATAATTAATCAAACTTTATTATAAGTCTAATTAATAAATATTGGGCAACTTATTTAAAATAATTAAATCAAGGACTCAATTTTTTTTTTCATAAAATTTCGTAGCCTAATAAACAAGGGCAACTCAAATTTAAATAAATGAGGGCCCAAACTATTAATACATTCAGCCAACTTTAATAAAAGACCCAGCCCACTTAAATATAAAGAAGGCCCAGACTGAATAAATCTTTCAGAAATAATTTATTGAAACTATAAAAATTCTTCAGGGTTTGCTAATTAAAAGCCCGTATAAATGCTAAAATATACAAATATATAATTTAAATAAATATGCCATGTATTCTAATTTAAATAACTAAAATTTACAAATACTTTTTGAAAATCATTTTTGTTGAAATTAAAATGAATTCATTTTCTTTTTCCAGCGTGAATTATCTTAACTTCTAAGTTCAAAATTACTCTAAACTTAGCTAAAAGGAATGGGGTATTACATTAAAGATGCACAGCAAACCCACCAATCAACTCTGAATTGGATTTCACACTTAGCACGCCCTGACACCGTCGTGTCCATTCAGCGAAGCTAAGGTCTTTGGAGATAGAACCCTTGGTCTAAACTCCTTCTTGGCTTTCTGGGTGCCAAGGTAACCGAACTGTTTAGTTTTCTGGTACTAAACAACAACCACTTGGCTTACCAGGTGCCAAGGGACCGAACAGTTTAGTTTACTGGTACTAAACAACAACCACTTGTCTTACTTGGTGCCAATGAACCATTTGTTTAGTTTCATGGTACTAAACAGCCATTGAGTTCGGTCTTAGTCTCGAACTTTATTACAATCTCTATTCTCTCAGTGAAGAAAAGGTTATGTAATAACCAACTAGGATAACTGAGAACATGCCCTCAAGTAATCATCACTAGGCTAAAGTTATATCGATTGATTGCCTAGATATTCTAAGGGAGTTCTTGTAATCAGTCATTCTGATTGTATGATCTCTTTTTGCTATCTTCTACGATTCAATGTTTGTGGAGATTAAGCTCGAACTGATCTTTCGATGTAGCTTTTACATTGATGACTGAATCGAGTTTTCTCTCTCTTGTTTCCCCCCACTCATTTCTTGGGGTGTCCTCTTGAGCTTTTTATAGGCAGTTCTAAAGAATAGATCCGTTGGTGGAGATCTCTTCTTCGAATCCTGCCGTTGCGAGATAAAGTCTTAATCTGCTCACTGGTACGTCATAACGTATTGATAGGACCACAGTGAGATGTATTCTTCTATCTAACTTAAGTGAAGAATCAAGATCTCGGTAACTTATATGATCTTAATACTAATAAGATTTCAGATATATATGTTGATTCGTTTATCACTTTGATTTACTATGAGTGAGAGTTATATAGTAACTTGAGTACTCCGTATCTTGGGTGATAGCGGTTAATATATGATATTTGATTATCTGTATTAGTACTCGTATCCGATAGAGGTTAATGACATCCCCTTAAGGAGCTCAATAATGTTTATTGCGTTAAACTCTGCAGGTTGATTAAGTTCAGGCGCAATAATAAGGTTTGAGTGGTACTGCTTAAGGATTACAAAGAGATTAATTAATTTAAGCTGTCAGAGCTCTAATTAATTAATGGATGTCGGATATTTTAAATACGAGGATTTAATAAGTCTAAATACAAGCCCCGACTCAACACCGGCAATAAAGGGGTAAGTCAATATCGGTTCTCTAGTGGAATGAACTGATATTTATAAATTAATTATGGTCTCGGCTGACCATAGATAAATTAATTTATTTGAGGCCCATCTTTATTCCTTGTATCTGGTCCCTGGACTGGCCCAAAGTCTCCTAGCCCAAGTAGGGCTAGAAAATCGTCCCTGCATAGAAACTGGCGCCCCCTCCCTTTGTTCTGTATTATAAATTAGAGCTGTCAGCTCTCAGGAAAAAACACACTGATAATTATTAGGGTTTTTGAGAGCTCAGGAGGCGCAAGAAACTGTAGGGAGATTTCTAGCTTGGGACTTTCATAGCTCGTTGTCCATCCAACGGTGAAAGTTGAGCGGGATACAGTCGAGAAGATCAGAACTGGAGTCTTTCGACACGATCATCAACGATCTCTGCATCCGCTTCACAAGTAAGTATTCCTAACACCTATATGCAGCTTTAAATTCATAGGAGCATGTTTAAGATTAATCGTTGTATGATAAATTAATAATAACCAAGAAACGATCATCGGGCAAAGCGGAACGTTAATTCAATTTAATATTCCTTCACAAACGTAGCAACTATTATCCGCCAGAAACGGTGCTAATTTTCCGTTTGTATCTCGAGCACACCCACGACTCTGTGGTGGGTGTCGACCGAAATGGGCGAAGTTTTGGGGCTCCCTCTGCACCCAATACAACGCTGAAAACGTTCTCCCAAGTTCAACGTGACCTCGCCGATAACATGTTGATGAGCCGGGACACCTATCAAATGAATCCGAACGAATTGGCGTTTCACATGTGCAAGGTGGCGGAGATCAAGCAACGAAACAACATCCGATAGATTTTTAGGATTTTTTATTTTATGCTTGTTTTAATTTAAGTAATTTAGGATTTTAATTTCTTGTATTGCAACTTTAATTCAATCAATGTAGGATTTGAATTTGAATTGAATGAAATTTTAATTTATCAATTATTGTAAATTTAAAATGGAAACTAGAATAAAACTATATCAAAAATAAAATAAAATCCATTGCACCCAAGTGGGTGCAATACCATTGCTGGAGTGGGTGCAAGGGTTGTTGATGCTCTAAGAGAACCCCGATCTATCCATGAATTGTGAGCCTTAAACATAATAGAGCGCTTAAAATATTTTATTGGATAAACAGTTTGCATTTCATGAAACAATTAGTGCTTATATAACTTATTCTTACATTTGGAAAAGTGAACTCACCTGGGTAGGCAAATCCTGAAGAATATAATCATAGAAACTTGTCTTTGGAAAGAAGTGCTAATCCTCTTGGTCCACAGCCTGCAAGAAATTCTATTCTTAATAGGTCTCGTGAAACTAATCTTATATCTTAGTGAGCGTGCTAAACATTCCTGATTCATCACGTCAGATTTCCAAAATTTAATTATAAAAATTAAAAACTAAAATCTTGAACTAAAGACACCAACAATATCATTGCTCGACTTTTCCTTGATAATTGGATTTAGGAAAATAAATTTAAATCATAACTGCTTTTATGTGAAAAATGCATAGGCAAACTTATTTCATGCTCAACTCATATAATAAGTAGTAGTAATACTTAATATATGCATGTAATAATGTATATCATATTATTATGAAATCAACCTTTAAAAATAATTAATCAAACCCAAATATAAGAACTAATAAACGAATTGAGCTTAGTCAAATTAATAAATTAATTAAACAAGCCCAAAAATTAATTAAAGGTAATCCATCTCTTTAAAACAATTCAACCCAAACTGATGTAAAAATGGCAGTCATATTCAAGTTAACAAATCTTGGCCCAAAACTATTAATAAACCAGGCTCAATTTAATAATTGCAGCCTATTTTAATGAAGGGTGATTGTATTCAAAGCCCCCATTTTACTCTTCATAACCACTAACTTTAAAAATAAATAAAAACAATATTATAAGTTTCCTAATATACCCTTGGGCTATATGACTCTTGTTCAACTGGAATTTTTTAATAAATCCCCAACACTCAACAATTATAACATCATAGTAAATTCTCGCATCAATCATTCGAAATTCTGATTGATTATTGGTTAAGTCTGCTGCATCAGCATTTGATAAGATCATAAGAACAGTGAGTGGAGACTAACGCGAAGAAATTTTAAGATTCCTATTTTTGGCGACTTTTCTTATTCTGCTTTTCTATTTCAATTTGCTTAAGCAATTGGAGAAAGAAACAAATCGATGGGGATTGTGCACCTGAATCCAACATTAATATAGAGAAAGGAAAATAATACGGCCGCGGTGATGACGACGGTGGTGCAGACTACACATTTTTTAGTTGGTTTCATAGGGCAACTCATTGGGGGCTATGTCAATTTATGTTTGGTGGTTCTGTTTCTTTCTTCTTTTGTCTTTGGTTGGACTTAGATGAATTAATCGCTTTAGCGATATGGCTGTAGAAAGTAAAATACAAACCTGCATATATGAATACAGATTGTTTAGTTATGGCTGGAGATTTTTTTCGAAATGAGTTGGTGGAAGAATAGAAGAATAGTCTTATAGCCCAAGGGCAGATTAGAAAAATCAAATATTAATACTCCACCGTTCCACGAATCTTGACACGTTTGATTTCGACATAGGAATTAAGGAGTTGTAGATTTGTGTTTTAAGTGTGTAGGTAATAAAGTATAAAAATGATAAAGTGGGAGAGAGAATGTGATAAAGTATGAGAGAGAATGTAATAAAGTGATAAAGTAGGAGAGAGAAGATGATAAAATAGGAGAGAGAATGTAATTACTACTATATTTAGAAATGTGTCGAGATTCGTGGAACGGTTCAAAAAGAAACACATGTCAAGATTCGTGGGACGGAGGGAATAATATTTAATTTTTATGTGGTGGGCCTGGTGGCTATTGAAGAGTAAAATGGGAACTATGTTACCCAAACATAAAAAAAGATGCAATCCAATTCATTAAACAAAAGGGCCCGATTTACTTTTAAATGAGAGGCCCATTTTAATAAAGTTAAAAGCCCAAATATGAGCCCAACTCACTTCCCCTTTTTTCTTCTTCAACACACCTAACGCGCACACACACTAACAGACACGACACACACAAAGCACCCCCTTATTGCCGCCGCCACGGCCACGGCCACCGTCTCACTCTCTCCGTTTCACCATCTCACAGCATATACACACAGAACTCATACCGCGCCACACCACCGCCTTCTCTATTTTTCGGCGACCGCAGCGGCAGCGCCACCGCCATCGCCCTAAGCCCTGAGCCCCTTCACCTCTTGCCAAGGCCCTTCTCTCTGTTTCTCCCAGCAACAGAGCCGCCGTGCACCCGAGCCATCCCTCCCTTCTCTCTCATCTCAGTCTCTCTGTCAGACGGACAGCGGCAGCCACTGTCGTCTCGCCATCTCACGGCCAGACCCTTTCCCTCTTGAGGCGACTCTCATGACGGAAACATCACAATTTAAGACTCACTTACTTTATTAAGTTCTTGTTTTGTGTATATACAAAAACATTGTATTTTCCTTAATATCCTTGGTTTAAACAAAGCTTATACAATATGTAATGTGTTGGTTTGCAAAGTCTTACTGAGAAATTGAATCATGCCATGGTCTTGAATAAAAGCTGAAGTAGAGGAATTTAAAAGTATAACTAGTGGTGCCGCCGGTTCCGGGCCCGAACCGGCGGTTCAGGGTCGAAATTTCCGTGAACCTGAACCGGCCCGGATGAAATGTAACGGGCTGGTTTTCTGACCCTGAAACGGCGGTTCCGGGCCGGGCCGAAAACCGGCGGTTCTGGGCTTTTTCCTTTTTTTTTTCAATTTTTTTTGTATTCTTTTTTTATGAAATTAAATGATTTGTGATGAAATTTCAAAATTTTAATTCAACTTAAATCTTAAAATATAAAATATAAATTACTTGTGTTGAAAATTTAATGATTGTGATGAAATAAAATGATTTATGTCATATTTTAAAACCTTAAAATATCTCAAATTAAATGACTTGTGTGGAGGGTTGGCAACCCTTTGAACCTTAACCAGCCCGGATGAACTGGCGGTTCGACCCTGAACCGGTCCGGTGGTCAACTGTTCGACCCGGAACAGTTGACCACCGGGCCGGTTCAGGGTCGAACCGCCGGTTCCGGTCGGCCCTTGGCAACACTAAGTATAACCTTTATATAAACTCTTGTTGGTTGATTTCAATATTGTTTCTTTACTGTTGGCTTTCGAATTCTAAGATCTCTTTACTGGAATGATTTGTGGTGATTTGCCAAATGACTTGTGTAGAAGGGAGAGCGGAGAGGTTCGACTGTAGTATTTGTTGGACAAGAGGTATGGCTTTGCAGAAATTTGGTGGTCAGGTTGAGTATACAGTGTGAGGAGATTGAGGGGAAAATGGTGTATGCATAATTGCATACTGTGTTGTGTTTGCTGTTGTACTAGGTAGGTGTGGGTGGGTTGAAAGGCTAATTTAATAAGTAAAACCTAAATTACTCCCTCCGTCCCGCGAAGCATGACACACTTTCCATTTTGGGTTGTCCCACGAAGCATGACACGTTTCCTTTTTTGTCAATAATTATTACATTCTCTCTCCTACTTTATCACCTTTATTATATTCTCTCACCTACTTTATCACTTTTATTACCTTCTCTCTCCTACTTTATCAATTTTATACTTTATTAATTACACACTTAAAACACTAATCTACAATTCCTTAATTCCCGTGTCGAACTCAAACGTGTCATGCTTCGCGGGACGGAGGGAGTACTAAATATATGAATTTAATTAAATGGTTTTGGTTGGGCGTCATCATAAAAAGGTTTACTTTCTAGTATTCAAAATCAATAAAGCTCAATGTCCAAATATAAATTTCAAAATCCAATACACATTAATAATTAAAGTCCAACATAAACTTTAATTTAAATCTTATGTATATTAAAACTAGCATTTATGGTAATTTACATAATCACATGGTCAATTTAAATTAATATGCAACGCATATGAATTTAAATAAATTAAATTTACAGAAGATTTGTAAATTATTTTGTTAGAATTAAAGTAAATTTATTTTTATTTTTCGGTGTGAATCATCTCATAATACCGACAGAATGTTGTCGGTGATGGGAGATTTTCCGTCGTCAGTTACAAAAATTTACGGATCAACGACAAAACTGCAAGGTCGGCGCACTGTTGGTCGGTAAAGCTGTTACCAACATAGTATCCTTCTTGTCGAAAATTTGACGACGTCATCACCGACGGATCTCTCGTCGGTGGACTGTCAGCCGACGTCATCGACGAAAACGGCGACGAAATCGTCCATCGGTGACTATTGATGAATCCAATTCTGTTGGTATTTTTATTTAATGTTTTCTTATTTACCTAGTTATCGACAATACTGATCAACAATTACACAAATACATTATCAAAACTATTGATAAACCAAAGCATTTCCTAAAATAGTAGTACTAGTACAATAAAACAAATATTCAAGTATTCGTCCAAATTTCATAACATAATTCTAAGGCAACAAAGTTTTAAGTCATTAAACACTACATCAAGAAGGTCCAGGTGGTGGAAGCCTAGCTGCTATAATCTCAATGAGACGTTGTTGCGCTAGAAGCTGAGATTGCATGGCCACATTCGCAACTCGTTGTTGCTCGTCCCTCTGTCTCTGCTCCTCTTGCTAAGCCTCGAATCAAGCCATGAAGTCATCTCTCTTTCTCAGGCCTCCTGCAACTGTTGCTCCAACTCCACAATTCGTTGTGGATCGACAGTATGGCCATGCAAGTGAGATGTACCACTCGACTCCTTACTCCTATAGCCAACTCCAAACATTCTCTTCTTCTTGTTGAGTACACCAATAGCCTCCACGTACACCTTGCTCATATCGACCTTTGGTGGATCAAACTCATCATCCACAGGGTGACTCCGAGAAGCAACTATTTCCTGGATATTTTCCTACAATAATATATTTATCATGATTTATACTTAAGAATAGAGCAACAAAATAAATACTTAGACAAATAATAGTTGATTACGTACTCTAATACGTCTAGACCTCTCATCTGTATAAGTGTCATCCTTGTTCTTATGAAGGATCTCATTAAATAAATTTTTTTATTAACATAAACCTAAAAATAAATAGTACTCACTTCATCCACGGAAAAGAGTCATACTTACTCTTTTTTTTTGTCCATGGAAAAGAATTTTATTTCACTTTTTGAACCATCAAATTATACCTTAACTCCTATATGTAACTATAAATTATACTCCATCCGTCCACAAAGATTGTGTGTTTATTACTAATTTCGTCCGTCCATAAAGATTGAGTGTTTTTCTTTTTTAGAAATCTCATTTATATTTTAAACCTCATTCACACTCAATATTTACAAAATACACACTCTTTACTTTACAATTTGGTGGGTCCAATACTATCCTTTAATACTAAAATCACATCTTCCAAATTTTTTATTCAAACTTGTGCCCTCCACTCCACCACACACTCTTTGTGGACGGAGGAAGTACTTTTATTCTATTTTTTAAAGCAAGGAATACAAATGGTACTTTCGTTTTTACTTAAAACAACTTTATTAAAATATGTGTTTATCCTTAAACGAAACTCATCTTTATAGATGTAGGAAGTATAAAATATACTCCCTCCGTCCACAATTTTAAACTCTATTTGTTCTCAAATTTTTGTCCACAAATTAAAGCCTTATTCGGCTTTTTGTATTTTTTTACTCTTCTTCTTTTCTTATATTTACTACTCTTTGCCTCTAATGGACCCACCTTAAAACACCTTTACCATTTTTATATTATATATTTTACTACACTTTATCACTAGTGGACTCACTCATAATACCTTTATCACTTTAGTCAACTACCTTTACCACGTTAGTCAACTACCCTTATATTTCATCCACACTACATTTTTCAATTTTCTTAATCTCCGTGTCCACACCAAAGTGGGGCTTTAAATTGTGGACGGAGGAAAATCAGAATTTTAAATGATATTGTAAAGGTAAATATAAAATAAAAAATTAAATTATTAATAAAATCTAATATTGAAAATTGTCTCTCACCATGATTCACTTTACACCTATGATCCTGGCTTATTAGCCTTTTGAATTAAAAAAATAAAATTACAAGCTAATTTACGCATGGCAAGAAATAAGGGGGTTATGCATGGATGAGATCCAGTGTCCCACAATTTTATGTGTATCACTGTGTCCCATTCTTATATTTATTATTTTAAAAATATTTTTTTACAAAAATAAAATTTATTATGATACTATGAATTATATTTAATTTTTATTTTAAAAAATTAAAATTTTTAAAAAGTATATATCATGACTTTGAATTTATCAACCTATTATTAACTAATAAAAGTGAAATTAAATGATAAAAAATAATTATATACCCTAAATTGATGGAATAAACCCTAGTTAATAATCACAAAATTAAAATAAAGCATATAAAGTTGAAATTGAAGAAAATATATATAAAAAAATAAATAAAATTAAAAGTGAGACACAAAGTGAGACATAAAGTGTGGTACATTAAAAACTCATTCCGTCATGCAATGCATTGATATGTAGGATGGAACGTCCCAAATTTGGGAGGGGTAGAAATAAGTTGTGCCTGTCAAGTCGCTGTTGTTTTTATTAAATATTTTCTCAGAAATTGGACGTTAAATCACATCATTTCAAACTTGAGATGAAAACACATTAATCTACCTACATTACATATATAGAAAGAGAGTCTAGCCCTTTGCTTTACCCGCTAAACAAAAGGGTGCCCCCTCTCTCTTATCTTCTGACTTTCATTTTATAGGCCAGCTTTAACTATTTCTCTCTGTCCCTCTCTCTCTGCATTCCGTCTGTATTTTTGATTCTCTACTACACTTTGTCTGTCTTTGCATTTAATTTAATGACCTCTTTTGCACCTCACCCCCTCACCATTTTTAAATGCTTTGCAAGAAACTTCCCCCCACCAGCCACCTCATTTCTTTAACTGAAGTTGAACAAGTGTAAAAAGAGGTTCAAGAATCTTCCACTATTTGTGCATTGTAGTTGTCTTTCAAGAATTTGATTTGTATATCCTTTTTTTAGGAGATCTTACATTTCCAAACAGCACTCAAGAAATGACTAAAGATGAGGACTTTAAGCTGTTCAAGATCCAGGTACTCTCTCTACCCCTCTTCCTCGTAGACATTCCAATCTTCTTTAAAAGCCAACTTTATTTAACTTTTAATACTACTATGTTTTTAGTATAAAGTTGAAATCTTCTTTTATTTTACTATCTTATGTTTCCTGTAGACTTGTTTTCTCAAAGTGAACATACACTGTGACGGCTGCAAGCAGAAAGTGAAGAAAATCCTTCAAAGGATTGAAGGTTTATTTTATCTTTTGTTTTGCTTCTTTTTTCTTAAAATGGGGTTTCTCTGTTTTCACTCTGTTTCTTGAAATGCTCATATATATTCCAAATACACAGAAAGGAGAAGTCTTAGTTACATGTTTGGCACGTGTGAGATATAGTATGATGTTTCTTGATTGTGTTGTTGGTGATGTCAACGAATAGGAGTTTACCATGTAAGCATAGATGCAGAGCAACAAAAGGTGAGCATATCAGGAAGTGTGGGTTCTGCAACACTAATCAAGAAACTAGTGAGGGCTGGTAAGCATGCTGAGCTCTGGTCTGAAAAGGGAAACCAAAATCAGAAGCAAAAATCCCCTAGCAAAGAAGACAGCAAGAGCAACAAAGGGCAGAAGCCCAAGAATCTTGAATCCTTAAAAGACAAGCACAACTTCCCATTGGTGTCGGATGACGACGACGGTGAAGACTGCGGCGGCTACAGCGAAGAGGAGATGCAGCTCTTAACGGCCATGCTGAATGCTGAGGCGGCCAAGAAAGGCAATAATAACAACACTAATGCTGCGAAGAAAGGAAACCAAAATCAGGGTTTATCAAACATAGGCGTTGAAGGGACGAGGGGAAACGACATTAGTGCTATGATGAATCTTGCTGGTTTCCACGGCAACGGAGCAGGCATTCTTGGAGTTGGAGGTGGAAGTGGATTTCAGCTGCAGCCAAACGCCGGGGGATTTCCCTTCAATGTGGGCTCGGCGGGCCACAATCCGGCGGCGTTGAACGGGTACGTCAATCCGATGATGAGTCTGCAGAGCAGGCAGCAGCCGCAGATGATGTACAATCGATCAACGTTGATTCCTCCCACCACGGGCTACTACTACAACTACGCCGTTGCTGAGCCTGCTGCAGCTGTTTTCAGTGATGACAACGCTACCAGCTGCTCGATTATGTGAAAAATTCGACTAGTATTTGTGTTTTTGGCTTTTGATGGTTGGACCGTTATGTATGTAAGTATGTTGGAGTCTGATGCTAAGCTTGTAAGTTTGTAGTTTCAAGCATTAGGAGTTTTGGGACTTTATCCAGTATTATTATTATTGTTCAATGTTAGAATCCCCATGCTTGTGTAATGGAGTACATGATGTTGTTTTTCTTATTACTTCTTCCTTCTTCCGTAAACAAAATAAGTACTCATTTGACGGTGACATGAATTTTAAGAAATTGATTAAATGTATGTGATTGGAATAAATGATTTACTTTTATTGTGAGTGGGTTGTGTGAGTACACTTACCAAAAAATGAAATGATTATTCATTTGATGGACAGACCAAAAAGAAAAAAATGTAGGTTCTCATTTCGTGGTGTATTTATTGAGGAGAAATTAAAATTGCCCTAACTGTTATTGTTATTTTGAAAAATGCCCTTTGTTACTATACAAATCTATCCATGCCCTAATTAAGTGAACCATCGAAAATGCCATTTGATTGTGATGGCCGAGCATTGGTTTCCACAAAAAGTGTTGACAAAGTCTTACACATTCCTGCCAAAAGTTGTTAAAGTTGTAAGAATCATCAATGTCATCAATTTAAAGATTGAAATCGGTCAAATAAGTGTTGGAAAAAGTGAAAGACTGAAACAAAAAATAATATTTATTTATTTTTGAATTAAAATCGAAGGTTTTAGAACTAAATCGTACGCTAATTAATTAATGGAAAATAAATACTAAAAATTAACACAATCGATATTAGCACGCAAAACACACATTGGAACAAAAAAAACATGTGTCCGACCGGAAAAAACAACTGTCCGACCGGACACACGGTTTTACCGGCCGGACACATATTTGTTCCGGTCGGATAGATGTTTTTTTGGTTCCATTGTGTGTTTTGAGTGCTAATATCGATTGTGTTAATTTTTAGTATTTATATTTCATCGATTAACTAGCCTTGAATTAAGGGACATAATTTTTTTTTAAAAATTGATGATAAACGACAAATATGATGTGAAATAGCCTTGTCAGTAAAGTATTCATGTCAAACACTCTAATTTCATTGAAATTCACGTGAAATTTCGCCTAATCTTTGTTTATATATGAGTGAATTCTCTCATCCGAACACTCAAAGTGAAAAAACACTCAAACTCATTAGAAATTCTAATATTTTCCAAGTGGTGAAGCTATTATTTGTGAATTCTCTCATCCGAACGTTTAAAGGTATGTCATTTTACGTTTCAAATGTAATTTAAGTTGGTTATTGTTTATTTTCAATGTTTTGTTTGATCCTATATGCTTATGCGAATTATTAGCATATTATAGCATACTATGATTTAAAGCTACGTTTGAAGGAAATACATGTGAATTAGAGCACATTCTATCATGTTTTAAAGTATTAATTAGTAATTATTAGTTGCATTTTAGTTCTATACATATATATTGTTACATAACTCATGTTAATATGCTCGAAAATCATGTATCCGCCCGGACAAGTGTCCTTGAAAATGTGTCCGGCCGTGTGTAAGTATATATGATGTAATACACGGCCGGACACATTTCCTCGGAAACTTCCCCGGGCGGATAGATGTTTTTCGAGTGTATTAACATGTTATATTTTGTATTTTTACATTTTATTCCCTTTACATCATATATTTATTTATTTATTTATTATTTTTTCTGTAGATGAATGAATTTGGGAGATACTTTGTGGTTAATTATGGAGGTGCCTTCAATGGTTATGAGTACATCGGCGGCTCTTCTAAGAGTTTGCATATTTTCGGAGACACAATGGCCACTACGGTGTACATGATAAATCACCTGATGTTGGAGAATTGAGCACTAATTACAGCTTGTATTATTTGATGAAGAGATTAAATGGCAGGGTATACAGTAAAAATCTTCTTGCCGATGACAATGATTTGCTTCAGTTGCTGGCGTCCCAGCCACATTTTCCTGAGATTTATGTTGTCGAAGACGATTATAGTGGAGGAGTGTATGTTCCTTCGTTCGATCTCCCTCAATCTTCCGGGTATGAAGGTGAATCCAGTGCAACATTCGAAGGTGGGGACGGATTGGAAGCAATCCAAAGATATGCTTATTTAGACCTATCATCCGGAGATTCACCGGCGCAAGAAATTGTTGAACCGTCGGTCACTTGGGGTAATGATCAGTCAACGGGTTGGCCTTCATGGGATGAGCCAAATCCGTACAATTACGATCGCCTAACAACTGATCGTTGTTGGGGTCCAGCTGATGATCAATATACGTACGAGCCTCAGTTTGTGGACAATGCTGGTAATGTAGATGAAGATTATGTTCCATCGTCTGAAGCCGAGACTGATACAAGCGCCTCTGAAGACTTGTCGGAGCCAGAGAACGTGAGGAGGGCGGGGATTGAATATGCAGGGTGGCAGAATTTGCAGATTGATGACGATGATGACGAACAGGTTCCTGGAGTAGATGAACTAACTAATTGGTTAGTTCCGGTTATCCCGTTGGACGGTGCAGCGACACTTGTGGATATTGAAGATTATCAGCTACTGCCTCGGGAGTTGTCAAAGAATATGTATTTCAATAGCAAAGATGATCTGATCGTTGCAATCGGTCTGTGGAACATGAAGCAGGGCAAGGAATTTTCTGTCAGCAAATCAGACAGCAGACGAATTTACTTCAAATGCAAGCATTCAGATACGTGCCCCTTCAAGCTCCATGCATCGTCACAAGATGGAGCCATTTGGGGAGTGTATAAGTTCACCAATGAGCACTCATGCGACGGTGAGCTAGGGCGCGTAGCGCGAATAAAGGCCCCCCGCAAAAGTCGTCGCAGCATATTTAGCACAGAAAATACACCACGACTGCGAGATCTTGAAGCCGAAGGCCATTCAGCTGGAGCTGCGACGTGAGTTTGGCGTACAGATCAAGTACGATGTTGCATTGCGAGCCCGTAATCGAGCGACTGAGATGGTTTATGGTCGACATGATCAGTCCTTCGAGATGCTGCCCAAGTACTTATACATGTTGAGACAATCCAATCCCGGTTCGATGGTGGAGTGGGAAGTTGACGATGATGGCCGATTCAAACACTTATTTGTTGCTCTTGCAGCTTCGGCTACCCCTTTCATGTTCAGCTTACGGCCAGTGTGTCGTCGACGGCACACACTTGAAGGGCAAGAATAGGGGTATTTTGTTTGTTGCAGTGACGAAGGACGGTAACGAGAGTTTGTTCCCACTCGCGTATGGTGTTGGCCCGAAAGAGAACGATGAATCGTGGACTTATTTCATGTCACGCATTCGACGTGTTTATGGCCAAGCCAATCCACTTTTGATTGTCTCTGATCAACATATCTCCATTGCCAATGCTATCAGGAATGAGTTACCAAATGCCACCCACGGCCTATGCTACTACCATTTGCAAAATAACCTGAAGCATTACGGTAAGGCAGTGGTCGAGGTGTATCGACAAGCTGCATTTGCGTACGAGAAGTCCAACTTCACTAGGGCTATGAACGCCCTGAAGGTTATGAAGAGAGCCGCGTACGATAAACTAATGGGGATTGGGCCGGAAAAGTGGGCTCGTTCGATGTGTCCTATGCCTGTGCGACGCTACAGTTTTATGACATCAAATGCCGCTGAAGCTTTTAATTCCAGATTGTTGTGGGCAAGAAGACTTCCTATCTGCTCGATGTTAGAGGCAATCAGAATTGTTATTGAGAAATGGTTCAGCATACATGCAGATGAAAGGCCCGCAGCTGACAGCGTCCTGCTGCTGAAACTGAACCTCCGCTGAAGCAAACTCCGCCGTCATAATTGGCCACCTCTCCTTTGCCACTGTCGAATCAATGGATGTGTCGTCTAGCCACTTCGACAACTGGCAACAATCTCAGTAAAGGTAGTAGGTTACCATATCGAGCCTCTTGATTTTGAACACTAAGATTGTGGAATACTGGGTCATAGACCTCGCAAACGGGTTCTCCTAACCGAATCCGACATAGGATAAAATGGTGGCCAATTATGACTGGCATGAGAACCTATGACAAACCACAATGAATAGATAAGAAACAACGATAAAGCACAAATGACTAATGACAAATAATTGTTTAACTGATTACCTGTGTGGCATCCATCCATCCTATTTGACCAGGAGGAAGTTCATGGCCCCGAAGTGCTTTTCCACGTACAACGCAGATCCAGTCTATCTCAGGCTCCCAACCATCAGCCATTGCTGTACTAGTCAATACATGAAACTCCCTGGGGCCGAACTCACTTCCTGCCCACTTCACCAATAGAGCGTCCCACTCTTTCTTGAGGTATATCTACAGATCAAATAAGTAATTAATAATTTATATCCGCACCAATGAAAACATATAAATAATGAAAGTTTACTTACAAACCAATCCGTGTCTACTATGACTGTGTTATTCATATCTACGTCATCAAGTAAATCCAGGGAATCTCTAAGTCTATTTCTCAAGCTCAAAAAATACAAGTCAATATCCTGCAACAAAGTTAAAATCAGAAAGTTAGTAGAAAATAATTTAACAATGTTAATATCAATAGATTATTTACCCCAGTTGTGAATTCCTGGCTGACATTCTCCACCCGCGCGAAGTCGTCGTACTCCCGCACACCACCACTGGCCTTGATATACACCTCACCAGCCCTACCCGCTCGACATCTAGCAACCCACTTCTCATAATGGTCACTGCAGTGTTGTGTCACTGGACGTGACATTCGGCTATTAACCCAAGGCGATCTCTGAAAGTTAGACGGACGCCTCACCCTCTGACTGCGACGCGGTGGCTGCTCTGCCGGTGGCTGCTCTGTCTGGGGCTGCAGTAGCAGTGCCTGTGGCTGCTCTGCCTGTGGCTCAGGCTCCTCCGTCTGAGCCTGCCCTGCAGAATTAGACTGTCCCCACTCATATGGTGCAACAGAAGTGAGCGGCTCAGCAAAGTATATCGGGGGCTCTGTCCTATACTGCGGTCGCAGGAATGGGGAAGAGCCATGAGGGTAGACATAGGTCGACCAGTCAAAAGTCTGCTGGGCCGGTGTGTAGTCGCCCTGACCAGACTGTGTCATGGCCCGCCACTGCTCGTTGTAATCCGGGGTCTCTGCTGGGCGAGAATCATAATCTGAAGAGCGTGCAGCATAATGCTGGGTCTCTGGATGGCGTGGTTCCTCATCGCGGGGGTCGTCGTCGCAGGGATGTGAAACTCTTGGCCCTGAAGCGTCGGGCCCTGAAGCACTGGGTGGGGCTCTGTGCTTTGGAGGAGACCGTCGCTGGTAATCTTCAGGGGACCGTCGCTGGTCATCATCATCAGGGGCGTCAGACCCTCAGAAATGTTTGCTCTTCTTGCACCTATCCTTTTTGCCCTTGCCCTTCAGTTTATCCAGGAATTTGCCGAAGGCCTTCTTAATCTCCTGACGGATCGTCTTCTTCACCCACTTACGGTCCACCTCACCCTCGCTGGGACTGGATACAGTCCGAGATCCACTCGACGATGAAGAAGTATGCGGCGCTGGGCGCTTTCCCGGATCTACTGAAGGACGAGCCGGCTCGTGGGGTCGAGCATCCCTCACAGGGCCCCGAACACTGTAACTGCGAGTCATACGAGGTTGTCTAGGTACATCATCCTTGTCCCCGCACTCCTCCACAACACGGGCTCCGGTGTGCTGTGGAAATTGGACACCCCGAGCTAATGGGTTGTCGGGGGGCCTGAAGCTCACCGAGAGTTCGCTCGGTGTCAGCGCTGATATGAAGTAGTGACTCGCCATATCGTCACCATCGGGCTCCAGAGGCAGGACACCACCATAGAAAGCAACATAGATAATATATTAGAACATAAGTAAAACCAGTAACGGTGAAACACTAACTCTGAAATAACTGATTACTTGTCCCTCAAATAGATCTCGCAAACCGTGAAGCCGGGGCTTACCCCTGAAAGTCCATCTCAAACATCGAGGGTGCGCTGTCGGATCACCGCTAGATGCTGCCACCATCTGTCCGAGGCCTGGGACGCGCTCCAATGCCCAGACATATAAAGCCCACGAAGGACCGTAGAAGTGATACTTCTCGCCGGTTCCTATCTCTGTCGTATAATGGCATAACATCTTATACGAATATGCGCCCCAAGGAAATCTATCAAATGCAGCCAGATCATCCACCAACACCCAAAGCCACGGCTGTACCCGCGCATCCAACCCAAGAACAAGGGTGTGAGCCACACACACGAGGACAGCACGAAGGTACAGGCTCCCATCCTCATCATCCACTCGACAATCCAAATCGCACACGCGTTTGATGAGCGACTGTATGGTCATGGTTCGCCCACCGCAGAATCGTCGGTATGCCTCCACGCGACTGCAGTCGTGCTGTAATGTCGGATCGAACCTTGATCCCCTGAAATTGAGCCCAGTCACTAATGCGTAGTCCGCAGGGGAAAATCTGACTCGTGCTCCGCACAGAAAGAAGCACATCTCATCGTCTTCTGACACAATCTGCCTCGATACAATCTGGTGTAATGCTTTATTGCTCTTCGGGCCGGGGATCCAATCAGTGAAATGCCCAAAACATGATGCTCTGAATCTTCCCAATAACCCTTCATTGCACTGTTCGCTGACCACATTTAAAGTTTCAACCAGCTCCGAAAAATGTGAATCCCTATAGTAGTCTGGTCTTTAGTGCTGCGACGAAGATATGGGACATTCACCTATTCATTTACAAAATGAAAACCATATTAAATTCAGTAAAATATTAAAAAATAATACAAATAGGCATAATTAAATAACTGCAATTTAATTAATACCAACCAATTTAATTAAACTGCAATTTAATATTAAATTCAGTAATATTAAACTGCAATTAAATTCAGTAAAATATTAAAATTCAATAATTCAGTAAAATAGTAAAATTCGAGAAAAATAGTAAAATTCAGTAAAATATTAAAATAGTAATTCGAGTAATATTAAAATTCAGTAAAATTCAGTAATATTAAAATATTAAAATTCAGTAAAATTCAGTAATATTAAACTGCAATTAAATTCAGTAAAATTCAGCAATTTAATATTAAATTCAGTAAAATTCGAGTAATTCAGCAATTTAATATTAAATTCAGTAAAAATTCAGTAAAATATTAAACTGCAATTAATACCAAACAATTTAATTAAATTCAGTAAAATATTAAAAAACTGCAATTTAATTAATACCAAGCAATAACAGTTTCAATAATTAATAATTAAACAATTATAATTAAATTAAATTCAGTAAAATAGTAATAATTAACGTAAACATAGAAATAGATTTAACAAAGTATTTTATGCCTAAAGAAAAACTATCCGGCTGGTGAAGTGTCCGGTAAAATAAATCCGGCCGGGTACATTTCAGATTGAAACTGTTCCGGCCGGACGAATTATTCCGGGCATAGTGCCGGCCGGATAGTTTCTCTATAGGCATAAAATACTTTATTTTATTAAATCGCACAAAACCCACATAAACAATGCAATGTAATACCCAGCAAAACTCGCAATAATAATTACTTAAACAAATATAATTAAATTAAGTGCTAATATATCAAAGTACCCACTTTCTTATAACAAAAATAAATTTTACCCACTCAAATTAAAACTTAAAATTTACCCACTTTTTTGTTGAATGGACTAAATTACCCTTCTATATAAATGGGCAAACCTAATTTTCTTTCATTCTCTCATTTCTCTCTCTCTACCCACACGCCCTCTCTATTCTCTCTCTTTCTCTCGATCATTCCCTTCACCACGCCGCCGCCACATGCTCCCACGGCCACCACCGCCAAGATGAGTGGAGGAAGATGGCGTAGGCGACGCTGACCTTGGCGGTGGCGTCATAGATGGCTTGACAGAACCGTCTCGATCTGCCGGCGAAGGACGCCGCCATGCGCACCATCAACTTATAATCAGATCTAGTTCTGAATATAATCAGATCTCCGCCGCCACTCGACTTCTCGGAGCAATCTCCGGCGCTCAGGAGATCGACGCAGCAGATGACTCCGGCGAAATTTCGAATTTGTATTTTTCAATTTTGTATAAAAATTGGGGAAATTAGTTAGAATGAATGGTTGTTAATTGGGGAAATTGGAGTGGACGATTGATTTCTGGAGCCGGCTTGATTCGCCCTTTCTCAGTCACCGATTTTCCATAAACAGAGTTATTGAGAGAGAGAGAGAGAGAAAGCTGCAATTCTATTGATTACTATTTTAGCATTTACTTGTTTTCAATTAGCGGAGGAGAGGCCTGACATTAAAGAGGCAGCACAGCAGATTGAGGAGGTGAGGGAGAGAGATACAGTTTGAATTTAATTAGAGCTAATTGATTAAGAAATTAATTAAAATCGCGCAATTTTGTACAAATGTTCTTGAATTCACAACCAAGTTTATAAATTCACAACTGAATTATCGGCGTTGGTTGTGAATTCACAATTGAAATAGTGTTGATTGTGAATTCAAATTTTATTGGTTGTGAATTCACAACTTGAAAAAATGTTGGTTGTGAATTCACAACTTGAAATAGTGTGGGTTGTGAATTCACGCGAATTCACAACTAACACTATTTATAGTTGTGAATTCAAACTTTAAAACTTGAATTCACAACCAATACTTGTTATTCAGTTGTGAATTCGAGTTTTAAAGCTTGAATTCACAACCAAAATTTATTTTGGTTGTGAATTCGTGGGTATTTGTAAAATTTTTATATGTAAGGGTAAAATGGTAAATGTGGGTATTTTTTTAAGTTTTTATATTAGTGGGTAAAATTTATTTTTACTATATAAAAGTGGCTATTTTCAAAATTCACTCTTAAATTAAATACAGTAAATTACTAACTGATTAATATAAACATACAACTAATTAAAATGGAATATTTTATGCTAAAAAACGATCGGTCCGGCCGGTGAAGTTCCCGAAAAACTCAATCCGGCCGTATGTTTCATTTAAAGAATGAACTCGGCCGGACCGATTTATCCGGCCACTTCACCGGCCGGACCGATCGTTTTTTAGCATAAATTATTCTATTCTATTCAATTTCATGAAAATTAAAAATAAAAACCTGTGAAGAAGATGCCATGGATGAGTCCGACGTGCTTCAATATTTTGAACTCTCTCGGTGGGTAAAAAAAAGTGAAGAAGCCGATATGTGTGGTGAGTAAAAAACCCTAGTGAAGGAAGGTAAATATAGTGTTAAATAGAGAATGGACGAAAAAAAAGTGATTGAAGCCGATTGTATCGGCTTTATGTCTATCAAAAGAGAATCAAATTTTTTAGAAAGATATTTTTGTCCTTTATGTATCGGTTCTTGCATAATTCACTTGGTAACATGCATGATTTTTTTGGGTAACAAGCATGCATTTATTTGGGACGAATTTTGAGTATATATATATATATATATATATATATATATATATATTTTAAATTTAAAGATATGGATTAATTAACACGATATATATAGTGTTATATACTATATATCAACATTCAAGAATAACACAATATATATATATATATATATATATATATATATATATATACAAATAATTTCAAAGAATATCTGTATTGAAATTAAGATATTAAAGGGAAAAAAAAATAAAAACTTTAAGATAGATACGCATGGATATATATTATTAGCTTCTTGACTTTTTTTTTATGAAATTGAATAAAATAGAATATTTTATGCCTAAATAATATCTATCCGGCCGGTAATTGTCAAGAAAAAATGTATCCGGCCGGGTAATTGTTTACCTGAAATGTACCCGGTCGGATACATTTCTCTGGCCATTTCACCGGCCGGATCGATGCTATATCGACATAAAAGTTTTTATTCTATCTATTTTTATTTTTATCTTTATATTAATTTTTACTATTTTGCTGAATTTAATTTAATATATTGTTTAAGTGTTAATTAGTGTCAGGTCGATAATATTTACAATTTAAACATATGAACACTATACATATATACAGTGTAAAAAAAATTATTGCATGCACTCAATGTGTAATCATTTCGGTCAACATCCCAAATTATTGTACAAAAATGCATTAGAACTTAAAAATGTGTAAGAAGGTGTAAGACTGCCGAAATGATTACTTAAGATGTTGACCCACTTAAGGATTATTTAGTAATTTAGGGCATGGATAGCTTTGCATGATAAGGGTGGGCATTTTTCAAAATATGAATAAGGAATGGGGTACTTTTGCCTATTAACACGTATTTATTTGGATAACAAACTAAACTGTATCATATTTTGGGAATATAAGTGAATTTAGATTGGCCCAACTCTAAGCCTAATGTAATGTCTTCATACATGTGATCGCTTTAGATGTGGCCCAAACTAGTATGTGCTTGCTTGCATAATCAAATTTAGCCCATGATATTTTGAAACTGAATTCAAATTAGTATAGCTATCTGAATTTAATGCTAGCTCCCAAAAAAAAAGTGAACCCTAAGAAAAATCAACTTATGATAGAAGAGCAAGTTTATGATCTGCATAAGGCCTTATTTGATATATAGTTAGCCCACGTTTGGTTGGATGTTTTTAGAGGTTGGAAAGAGGATCAATTAATTGAATCCATTACTCATTGTTTGGTTTGGGTAATGAGTTAACCATTACCCTTACTTGAGGGTAACCCAATCACCAAATTTGTTACCCCTCAAAATAGAGGGAAAACAAAAGGAAAGTGAATCCCTTACTAATGATTCATTTCCATTGTTAAACTAAACACTCAATAAAAGTAATGGTTATTATTACCATTTCACTCCTTTATTTGATTTTATTCTCTTTTAAATCCCCTACTTGAACCAAACGAGCACTTAATATGAATGTCCATCGATGTGGTTTATCCAACTGTAGGGATGAAATAACAGATGTTGGAGTCATCAACAAAGAGATATACGCGGTTGCAACAATATAGTGAAGGGTTGTATACTGAAAGCAAGACTTTATGCTTGTATACATTGATTCATTTGTTCACTGTGATTCTTCTATCTGAAATATTGTTATTGCATAATCCTATTATAGTCCAATTTATCTCATACTATAGATTATATGGTGTGTTGTAGATCATAGAAGATCATATAATTGGAAAAAGTTGAGATATAAATTGAGTTCACAATCGATGCAACTATGGACGAGTTGCTGGTTTAGATTGTAGCATAAATAGATAAATAGTTTGTCTTGGCTATTTATTTATGCTAGTACCTTCGTGTATTGAACAGGATCACAGTGAGATGAATTCTTATATTCTGACTAATTAAGAATCAAGATCTCGGCGACTTAAATAGTCTTAACCTTAGTTGGATTAATCGGTGTGAATAATAGATTGACTATTTCTTTGATTTATCATAGGTGAGAGTTCTCTTGAAACTCAATATACTCGATACTTTGGGTGATAGCAATTATTATTTGACATGCGATTATATTGCAATGAGGAACCGTGTCCTGCTAATAACAGGATGATAATATCCTCTCGAAGAACTTAATAAGTTTATCGTATTAAACCCTGCAGGTGGAATTAGTTCCGATACGATAATAAGTTTAAGTGGCAGCACTCGAGATGTCGTTTATAATTAAACGACTAATTAATTAATTAATTGATCGTCAGAGGAATTAATGGATATTGGATATCTTAAACACGGGGATTAATTAAGTCTAATACTAGCCCCGACTCACCTAAAGAATAAAGAGGTAATTCAGTATTAATTTTCTAGTGGAATAAATTAATACTTGTGTCTCGATTTTATTTTGGGCTGAATAGGAAAATCGAGCACTGGGAGGCCAAGCAAAACTTTATTCAAGCTAGTAGATCCCCGCTTAGCCCAATAAAGGCTTCACTCCATATGGGGCGTCCGTCCATCTATTTCTCACTTAAGCCTTTGGGCTTTATCTTAGTTTGATTAGATGATGGGCTAATTATTTAGGGTTTTAATGCCCAGTATAAATAATAGGTACAGCCCTAATTCTAATTACTTGTGACATTACGTGAGATAAAATAGAGAGAAATCTGTGAGAGCACAGAAAGTGAGGCGGCGCGTTTTCTTAGGAAAATGAGAGGACTTGAAGATCGTTGCCATCCAACGTCAAGTCTTGCCGTGGGAACAAGTTGGAAGATCAACACTGGAGTTGATCATTGCGGGATTTGCAAGTAAGATTCTATCCTCTTGCTATAGGCACATGGTTTTTGTATGTATTCGTTTGATATCCGAAATGGATCACGAGCACGTGAATCATATGTCAAAATATGGTTCCTTTAATTGGTATCAGAGCCGTGGTTCCAGAATTTCGGCTCTATCGGATAAACGAATAGTAAAACCATTAAGTTTTTTTCCTGCTCATGTTCTTCGTGGCTTGTTGATTCGTGGGATACGTCGGTTTGACGTTGTAAATGTTTTTCCACCACGAGAAAATCCGTGGTTAGATTAGTTTTTCGAATTATATTCGTTTTTCTGTTGTAATCTGTAAATATGAAAAATCAATCCGGACGGTACTGCGCACGAAGAACAAAGAACAAAGAACAAAGAACAAGAATTGATGTTTCCAAACTTTTCAGGGGCGCCGCCGTGTCTGGTGCTAGCAGGGTAGTCTCCTGGCTGCAGTCGCGTCTCCAGTGGACGATGCAAGGCCTGGAAACGCACAGGGGCTGTCCGAAACTATTTCGTTGGACGCCAGCCTGCGCTCGATGGCATCGAGAGCTGGAGTTGCTCAGGCAACCTCTGCCTGCTCGACAGCCGTGTCTAGCGCGGCGGGCCTCTGGCGGCATTTGACGGCCGGAAATCGTAAGCGGATGAGGTCGCGGTTGCAGGCACCGGGCTGGCGGCTGAGAGCTGGAGATTGCAGGTGGCGGGGCTGGTGGCCGGGAGCTGACAGTGCGCGGGTGGTGGTGGTGTGCAGTGCCGCTCTGGTGGAGCAAAACCATAGGCGCAAAGACTGGTGTGAGGCGCGAATCCCGAGGCTAGACAATAGGGGGTGAAAACCTTAATTTTGACTGGGTCAAACGCGGGTCAGAGGGTCAGCGGATCCGAGTTTGGGCTGCTGAACGGGCCTGGGCGGCTGGGCCGCGGGTTTTAGGCCCAAGTGCTGGGCTGGAGAGGTTTTCCAGCCTATTTAGTGGTTGTTTTGGGTTGTATTTGCCCATTTTTTTAATTTCTTTTCTTTTAATGTAATAGATTAGAAATGGGATTTCACGAATGGGCCGCAGAGAATTTTTTTATTGTTCTTAGAATGTCGTGGGTTTTTATCACCGTTAAGGTGTTTTGAGCATGATTTTATTTGCTTTATGTGAATGTAAATGCGCATAGAATATCATGCTAGGTTCTATCACGTTTTCATTAAGCACGTTTTAATTTCAAGCGAGCATGTTTTATTACATGTGTTCTAGAAATGCATGCTTAGGTTTTCCGTGTCAATGTGATTTAACCTGTAAACCTTTTGAAGTAAAAGACTAAGCGGATAATTCAATTTTTTAAATGAAATTGATATAGACCTCCACAGTTGGTTTAAGACAAAGTAAATTAATAATTGGTGTAAATGTCCACACGAACGTGGCTTGCACTCGTTATGAATTTGCAGCTTTTGTCGGTTAAACTTCTAAATTAAAAATATTTTAATCTTGTGAATAAGTGGGAGTTTTGCATGTAAACATTCACACTATCGTGACTTGCATGTATTAATTCATGCGAGGTATTCAGGAAAGGATTAAAATTAATTATTTTAACCTTGAGAATAGTGGGAGCTTCTCGTGTAAACGTCCACACGAACGTGGCTTGCACGGGTTAGTTTTCCATGGATTATTCTAGGAGGGGTTATAATAAAAGATAGTCATAAAAATGATTAAACCGTGGTCATAGCTTAGGCGTTTATTTCAAGTACAACTCCCTAACGGAGTCCCTTCTTGAAATTGTGTGGTCTAGACAAGGTCCGTTTATTGGTCCCATTTTGTCATAAGGATAAGTTGGCAATGGAATGAGACCAAAGACTGGGTGTCAGGTCAAACGAAGAGCGCGTAAACGTCCACACGAACGTGGCTTGCGTGTAATTCGATTGGGCTAACGGAGGTTTCAGTAATATTGTTTTATCAAAAGGTTACAATATTATTGCTACGAATCTTTATGCAATGACGTGTTTTCTAATGTGCGTTGTTTGTTTATATTTCAGATAAGACTGTCACCCCACTTTTGAATGTTTTATCTGCTAAGCCGCTTACTGGTCCGAATTTTTCGGAATGGAAGCGCAATCTGGGATTTGTCCTAGACGCGGAGGAGTATAAGTTTGTGCTTACTACTCCCGCTCCCGCGAACCTTCATACTCTGTCGCAGCCCGCCCTAGCTAAGGATAGCTAGGCCGTGTGATCCACGACTAGGGACGGGGTTAAAGAAAAAGGGGAAGAAAGGGGCGTCATTTAAAACCATAAAACTTACTCATTTTAATAAGACTCGTCAATTAATACTCATTAATGCGAAATAAAACGGTCTAATGAAAGACAGCGTAAGACTCAGATTAAGCATTAAAGAAAGATGACATAAAAATTAATAATACGATAATTAAGTTATTACATCAACAAAACATCATCTTAAACTTAAAGTACGACATAAGTGCTGAAAGTAATCTGCAGCGGAAAAGTAGCTAGACATATGTATGAAGACATATTCTAGACAGGTTACATCTTTATTAACAACCACGTAACTCTGCTCATTGCAGCACCATCATCACAACGGCTCAACCTGCACATTTTTAGAAAAAACATATGCAGGGCTGAGAACAAAAGCACTCAGTGAACACATGCCAAAACATCACATATCATGCTTTATAAAGCTATAAATTGTCATTGCCATACTTTAAACAAAGCATAAGGGGATTTATCTAAAGCCTTATGTTTGCTAAATTCATTTTCGTTCTCAAAGTTGACTGCGCAGTCTATGCTTTCAAGTAAGTATCGTATCTGTTAACGTATGTACTGAGAGGGAGGCCTCCCTCTGCAGCAGTGCAATCGGCCAACCTGGAAGCTGACTCACGATCACTGTGTACACTAATTCTACCTCGCGTAGAATCGATATCATTTCTCATGCAGATAGATAACATACTAAATCATCAATATTTGGCAATACAATAACTTCAAAATATATTTTCAGTTCATGCTCTGAAAGGAAAATAAAACATCAATTTAATCATTCATCATACATCAATACGTCAATACATCATGCATCATACATCAATTCATCATACATCATACATCATAATATCAAACGCGTAAACATCTTGATTTTAGCGTAAAAAGCCCACCTCGTTGCGTCTCTGCAAACAAGTACGTCACTCTCCCTCTCGAGTCGTCACTTCCCAAACGAACCTTCATTGTTATGAAGAATCGATAAGAAGAAGGAACATTAACAGAAAACTAACATCCTATACTTAAGCTCAAATAGAGAAATAAAACTTAACACTTAACTCTGACTTGGCAGTCAGAGCTGACTCGGCAGCCAAAGCTGACGCGCAGGCCAGAGAAATCGCCCAGCCAGAGGAATCGCCCAGCCAGAGGAATCGCCCAGCCAGGGGAATCGTCCAGCCAGAGGAATCGCCTCGCCAGAGAAATCGTCTCGCCAGAGGAATCGCCTCGCCAGAGGAATCACCTCGCCAGAGAGAAATCGTCTCGCCAGAGGAATCACCTCGGCCAGAGGAATCGCCTCGCCAGAGGAATCCTCCAGAGTTGACTCAAGGAGTTAAACTTCGATAGTTTAGAGCTGAGTTCAACAGCACTTCAACTGCCAGAGCTGACTCGCCCGGTAGAACTGAATCCACTCGTCAGAGTTGGATTCCGCCGCCGGAGCTGACTAGCTCGGCAGAGCTGGAATTCACGCACTACCTCTCACAGTTCAACACTCAAACATGCTCTGCAACTTAAACAACTTCCTATTCATGCTTCTCTCTCGATCTAACACTCCTCAAAAACCTTAAACTTAACTTATCATGCTCAACTCGACTTAGAACACAAAACTCATGGAACCCTAATATGCATTTCTAAGTTCACGACAGTACATCCTATTATCTATCATGCTTGGCAAAAACAAAGATAAACAAGGATCAAACCTAGCATGCTCCTAAAACACACAAAAATACAAGTTACATCGATTAACAAAAATCGAGGAACAAGTGACGTCAACAAAGAACATAGCCGGGCTGCCCTCTTGGGTTCCCTTGCTATGGCTCGAACCAACCTTAACTCTTTCATTAAATATGCTCAACATCTACCGAAGAACAACATACTAAAAACTCACGACGATCCATCGTTGTTTCAAAATAAAGTCAAGAATCGACGTTTTTCGACGTCGACGAAAATCAAAAGAAAACCGATCAAAACGTAGGTTGAGAAGTTACCTATGCAGATACGTGCTCGAAAAGATGATCGGCGCCTGACTCGGTGCTTGGATCGGAGCTCGAAAGCTTGAAGAAGCTTCAAAGGTGGTGCGTGTTCTTGGTGTTGTGTGTGTGTGCAGGCGTGAAAGTGATGGCTGTGGGCTGACCCACAGCCGCCTTTTATAGAAAGGTAACAGCCTATAGGCGATTTAGGGGCGTAGACTAGGTAGGGTAGTCCTAGATATTTAGGGTGTTAATCCTACTTAGTCGTTAAATACCTCGTTTTAACGACTAATTACTCGTACTCTTCGTTACTCGCTGACTCAACTAGAAACACCTCTAAGTTGACTTGCAATAGAACAAGGACATCCTAGCGATGGTAAGTTGACCCAGTGTCATCTCTCAAGGAAAGTCTTTAAGGGCTTTTAGTAGTATCGTAAGAAAAAGCAATAAAAGAAAGCAGTAAAGGTTTTGATTTAAAAACGTAACTTAAACTTAAACGTAAATTGAACTTAAACTTAACCTAGGCAATAATTTAAACAACTCGAATTAAACCTAACTTAAGAAATTAAATACTTGTAAATTTAAAGACTTCTAATCTAGGCGTGAAACTAAAGTGCATAATTTAAATTGCATAATTGAAAAGAAAGCATAAACATGAATGAAAAACATGAACATGATTAAACGAAAGAAATTGAATTGAAATACGAAATACCGTAAACGTCTTGAACGTGCAATTGCTGTCACTCAATCATAATCCAAGAATAAAAACTAAATAAAACTAAATTAAAATCTAACTAAAAACAATGAAAATCGACAACTATGAAAGCACTAAGAAAGCAAGTAAATCCTAAGCTTCGGATGCCAACAGATCTCAAAGATGGCGTCTAAAACTAGGGCAAGGGATGATATTTTACAATGAAAAGTATGGCCCTATTTATAGACTTCGAATCTCTATGGATCACCATGGAAGTTGCCATGCAAAGCTGGACTCTTAAAGGAAATAGAATCGTGCAAGATAAGGCAACTCTCCAGCTGTGTCGCGCGCTGCAAGTCATCTCCATTCTGGCCGAATTCGCGGCTCTCGCCAGAGAAACGGCTTCCTATCTGGCGCACTTGTCTGCTCTGACTCTCGGTTCCTCTGGCGATTCACTTCGCTGCTCTGGCATTCGGTTCCTCTGGCTTCTTGATTTCTCTGCTCTGGGCATTCGGTTCCTCTAGCTTCTTGATTTCTCTGCTCTGGGCTTTGATTCCTCTGACTTCGCTGCGATGACTTCGCTGCCCTCTGACTTGTGATTTCGCTGCTCTGGCGAATGACTTCTCTGTATCTGGAGCGCTTCTCTGACGTGCCAAAGTATGCACATAAACACAATTCTTAGCCCAAACTCTCCAAAATTTGCACTCTTTATCTCGAAATCCTAAATCTCCTGCAAAGCATAAAATACACCATAAAACGCACCAATTTCCAGAAGATTTAACTTAAAATATGCACATGTAAACCCCCAAAATTAGAACAATTAGGCATAATTCACTCGCCCTCTCAACTCCTACTCACTTTCATCACACTCGTAATTCTATATAAATATAGGAAACGTAAGTTCGTTCTCGAAATTTTGATAAACGAGCTTGGTTCGTTTATCGAGAAATTCCAGTTTACTATTCACTCATTGCTCAAAAATAAAAACTTTCGTCGTTGGACTCGTCTCGAAAAACTAAGAATATTTCTCGACAACGTGCACGTAAGATTTTTTTGAAAGTCGACAAAAAGACGAAATAGCAGTATTTACTATTCATCGTCAAAAGTCTAAAATTTCAAAAACGCTTAAACGGACTCAGATTTAAATTCTGTGTTCATCGTTCTCATTCAAATAATTATTTCTAATTATTCAAATACTCGAACTCAAATACGGATATAAAATCCCACATCATTCTCACATTAATAGAAAAACATCTCAACATCACTTCGTCAAAAACTAGAACTTCATATAACACAACGCATCGTTACACAAAAATAATTTGAACAAGGGATCGAATCCCAAGATACTCAAACTTAAGCAAAATAAACATGTCATAAAAAGCACGGGTATTACATACCCTCCTCCTTAAACAAAATTTCGTCCCGAAATTTACCCCTCCTGAAAAAGTTCCGGGTATTTCTCCCGCATCTTGTCTTCAAGTTCCCACGTCGCTTCCTCGTAACCGTGGTGTCTCCATTGGACCTTTACAAATGCAATTGATTTGCTTCTCAATTGTTGGATCTTACGATCTAGAATTATCTCGGGACTTTATTCATAGCTTAAGTTTGGTTCTAAGACCATTTCCTCTTGGTAGACCACATGCTTTGGGTCGAAAACATATCTCCTCAATTGTGATACGTGGAACACGTTATGCACATTTCCAAAGTTAGGCGGTAAAGCCAACCTATATGCTACTGGACCTATCTTTTCCAAGATCTCATATGGCCCGATAAATCTGGGTTTAAGCTTCCCTTTTACCCCAAATCTATTTATCCCTTTCGAAGGTGAAACCTTCAAGAAAACCTTGTCTCCTATCTCGAAATGTAGGTCTGTGCGGCGAGTATCTGCATAAGATTTCTGTCTATCTTGCGCTTCTTTGATCCTCTGCCTTATTCTTCGGACAATCTCAATCATCTCTGCGACTGTGTCCGGTCCTAATACTTTCCTCTCACCAACTTCATCCCAGTAAAGTGGTGATCTACACTTCTTTCCGTAAAGAGCTTCATACGGAGCCATACCAATAGTCGCCTGGTAACTGTTGTTATAGGCAAACTCTATTAGTGGCAAAATCTTCTCCC
Organism: Salvia miltiorrhiza; assembly: GCF_028751815.1. Classification (NCBI taxonomy): domain Eukaryota; kingdom Viridiplantae; phylum Streptophyta; class Magnoliopsida; order Lamiales; family Lamiaceae; genus Salvia; species Salvia miltiorrhiza. The sequence goes on from NW_026651515.1 coordinate 534,525, forward strand.
AATGTACTCCTCTATCTAGGATAGTAGTTCTTAGCATATCTTCTAACGTCTGGATAGTCCTTTCGGACTGTCCATCACTTTGGGGGTGGAAGGCTGTGCTAAAATTCAACCTTGTACCCAACTCTTTCTGTAGACTCATCCAAAAGCGTGACGTAAATTTGGAGTCTCTATCTGAGGTGATCGACACCGGTACTCCCTGTAATCTTATTACCTCGCGGACGTACAGATGTGCTAACTTATCTGATCCATACGTGATCGAAATCGGTATGAAATGTGCAGATTTCGTTAGTCGATCTACAATTACCCAAATCGCTGTATTTCCTCTATGACTTTTGGGTAAAGCCGTCACAAAATCCATTGCTATGTGATCCCATTTCCATTCGGAAATCTCCAATGGGTTCAACTTCCCATAGGGTCGTTGGTGTAATGCTTTCACTTGCTGACAAGCTAAGCATCGCTCTACAAACGAAGCTATGTCTCGTTGCATTCCGTCCCACCAAAATCCCTGTTTCAAATCTTGGTACATCTTTGTACCTCCAGGGTGAGCGGTGTAAGGTGTGTCATGAGCTTCACTCATGATCTTATCCTTAAGCTCCTCATTGTGGGGAATGCATATTCTCCCGTCGAACAAGATAGCATTGTCTGATGCTTCTTGGTAGTTCTTGAGATCTCCTGTCCTTATCTTCTCTCGTAACTTTTTCATCTTCTCGTCCTTTCTTTGAGCTTCAACCACCATTTTCCTCAAACTAGGCATCGTCGCAACGGTACTCGCTATTGTTCCTGGTGGTTCTATCACCTCTATCCTCATCTTGTCAAAGTCCTTTATAAGCTCATCCTCCCTCGTGAGAAGACATCCTAACTTTGACGAGACTTTTCGGCTCAATGCGTCGGCTACTACATTGGCCTTTCCGGGGTGATAGTTAATGCTGCAATCATAGTCCTTTACTAATTCGAGCCATCTCCTCTGCCTCATGTTAAGATCCTTTTGCTCGAAAAAGTATTTCAAACTTTTGTGATCCGTGAAAATCTCACATCTAACTCCGTAGAGATGATGCCTCCAAATTTTCAGGGCATGCACAACGGCTGCAAGTTCTAACTCATGTGTTGGATAATTTATCTCGTGGGGTCTAAGTTGTCGTGAAGCATAGGCTATCACTCTTCCTTCTTGTATCAGAACACATCCTAGCCCATTCTTTGACGCATCTGTATAGATGGTATACTCTTTATCCATTTCTGGGACTGTCAGCACTGGTGCTGTAGTCAACCTCCTCTTGAGTTCTTGAAAACCCTCCTCGCATTCCTCGGTCCAATTGTACTTAGCTTCTTTTCTAAGGAGTTGGGTCATCGGTCTTGCTATCGTGGAAAATCCTTCAATAAACCTACGATAGTAACCTGCTAAGCCTAAGAAGCTGCGAATCTCGTTAGGCGTAGTTGGTGATCTCCACTCATGTACGGCTTGTACTTTGGCGGGTCAACCTTAATCCCGTCGGATGAAACAATATTTCCTAGAAACGTTACTTCGTTCAACCAAAATTCACACTTGGTGAATTTGGCGAAAAGCTTCTCAGCTCTAAGCGTTTCCAGCACTACTCTCAGATGTTGTTGGTGCTCTTGCTTATTCTTCGAATAGATGAGTATATCATCTATGAAGACTAGGACAAATTTATCCAGGTATTGATGGAACACTCGATTCATGAGGTCCATGAATACTGCTAGGGCGTTCGTCAAACCGAATGGCATAACTATGAACTCATAGTGTCCATACCTCGTTCGAAAAGCTGTCTTAGGTATATCTTCCTGTCGAATCTTCAACTGATGATAACCCGATCTCAAGTCAACTTTCGAGAAAACGCTCGCTCCTCTTAATTGATCAAACAAGTCGTCTATCCTTGGCAAATGATATTTGTTCTTGAGTGTCAATTTATTCAGCTCGCGATAATCTATGCACATTCTTAAAGTGCCATCCTTCTTTTTGACAAAAAGGACTGGTGCTCCCCACGGGGATACACTAGGTCGGATAAAACCTAACTCGAGCAGTTCCTGCAACTGAATCTTCAATTCTTGCAACTCTTTAGGTGCCATTCTGTAGGGTGCCTTCGACACTGGTGCTGAACCAGGTTCTAAGTCGATAGTAAACTCCAACTGTCTCGTTGGTGGCAATCCTGGTAACACCTCGGGAAATACATCTCCATATTCCCTTACCACTGCTACATCCTCTAAGTTCTTACTTGATTCTACTTCATCATTCAAGTAAACTAGGTAAGCTTGTGCTCCTTTCTTCTTCATCAGCTTCGACGCTTGAAGTGCCGAAACGGTCGGGACTCTCTTACTTCTATCTATGCCATGAAAGCACATCGGTTCCTTCCCAGGTGGCTGGAAAGTTATCATCCTCTTCTTACAGTCAATCGTGGCAAAATTCTCTGCTAACCAATCCATTCCTAGAATAATGTCTACGTCCCACATAGGCATTAAGTGCAAGATTCTTGCTTTCATCCTTAGTGGTCCTAACTCAAGCTCTACGTTAGAGATCACGTGAGAAACTGTAGTAGCTTTACCTACAGGAGTAATTACTCTCAATTCGGGTGTAGCTAGTTTTGGTTCCAGTTTGAAAGTATCTACGCATGCTTGAGCAATAAAAGAATGCGAAGCTCCTGTATCAAACAGAACTATAACTGGTACATCCAAAATCTTGCCCATACCTGTCAGGTTTCCCTGATTTTTCTCGGGCTGTTTCTCATTGAGCGCAAAGGCTCTCTGATGCTGTGGCGGTTGGGGTAGTTGTTGCTGCTGCTGATGTTTCTGCTGTTTCTGTGGACCTTGCGACTGGCGCTGTTGTTGGGGCGGTTGCGGATACCCCATAATGGCTCTCAAGGGCTGAGCCGAACTCGCATCCGGCTTCCCTTTTGCCATTCCTTGTTGTTTACTCGGGCAGTGCGACGAGTAATGACCAGCTTGCCCACAGTTGTTGTTGGATTTGTATACTGAAAGCAAGAACTTTATGCTTGTATACAATGATTCCTGTTATTCACTATTCTTATCTCCTATCTGATTGTGTTCATGATTGCATATGTATGTTCTTTATCTCTGTATAAGTAGATTATATGGTGTGTTGTAGATCACAGAAGACCATATAATTGGAATAACCTTAAGAGATATAATATGATCACTGACTCATCCAAAAACACCTAACGGATGGACTCGAATTTATACGAGGTCGTCCTAGGGTGGTAAGGTGACTCAAGTCGTCTCACAAGGAAGACTTAGCAGGGCTCTAATCGTATTGCTCACAAGAAACTTAAAAGAAATCTAAACACTCTAATCGGGTAATTGGGTCTGACACTTTCTCTCCGATTAACTAATGCGTAATTAAAATACAGCATATAAAGTTAACTAGGCAAAAGATAGGAAGCCAATAAGAACGCAAGAAGGAAAACAAAGCTAAGGTTCTAAACTAGCAATCTAGAAAGCAATCATCAATTCAACACCATAAACAACGATTATCTAGGCGAAATAACATATTAACATTTAATCAAATGAATGTTAAGCAAACACACACAATCCAAGAGAATTCCGCAAGCAACTCAACGACGAACTAACTAGAACATGGTATTTGAACATTAACTAAATCAACAAGAGTTTCCAACTCCAACACTAAACCAAACGATCATAAACTTGGAAACATCAAAGATTAATAACTACCTAGGCAAGAAACTAAATCAAGCATAAGATTCGAATGCAAAGAAAATCTTAATCTCCATAAAAAGAAATCTCTAAACTTTCACCAACAAGAAGGGAAAAACGTAAGCAATAGCAACGAACTACGAATCACGTAGATTATCTAAACTCAACAACAATCATCTCTAATCATTACATCCATCAAAAGTATAAAACAAAGATTCAATTAACCAAAGAATTCATATAATCAAGATTATCTAAACTCAACAATAATAATCTCCAATCATCACATTCATCAAAGCATAAAACACAAAACTTAATTAACCAAAAGATTCATATAACCAAGAAAATATAGCATCAACAACAATGATCTTCAATCATCATATTCATCAAAGACAAGAAACAAAAACTCAAATAACCAAGGGATTCATAAACAAAGAGAATCAAAGGGAGTTCTTACAAAACATAGCAATCCAAGGAAAACCAATCCGATGAAGTGTTAATTAACATCCAAAGCAATCCAATGAATCCACAATCGAAAGTAATTGATTTGAAACTCTAAAAACCCAAGGAAAAATGTGGAAATCGCCCTTGGAGGCTGCTGGGTCGAGAAGTGATAAAGTGAAACCCTAGAAAGGGGTTTTTAAACGAAAAAGTGTACTGTCGGATCTGCACAGAGGCGGCGGCGCCGTGAGACGGCGGCGCCGTGGACGGCGGCCGCCGTGACACGGCGGCGCCGTGAGCGCCATTCGCAGTTTCCTCCAAAATCAAGCACGGCCCGCGCCGTAGAGCCGCGGCCGCCGTCTCTGCGGCGGCGGCCGTGGCACGGCGGCGGCCGTGAGGTTGTCTTCGAAAATTGCTACGATCGATGCTAAAAACACTTGACAACTCTCGATTCCTGCACACGACAGTAATATATCCAAAAAGGTCATCGAGCACGTGAAATATAAGGCAAAAAGTCCTGAAACATGCTCGAATGCACAACAAAAATATACGCAAAAACTGCCCAAATACGAGGTAAACAACCCCCCCACACTTAAATCCTTGCTTGTCCTCAAGCAACATACACAAAATAGAAGGAAAACCCACAAGCGATTCTTCTCACCAAGCAAACACAAATCAATCCAAGTCCTTCAAGAAATCAATGTCCCCCAATCAAGTGTTCAAAGTTAAGATTTTAAAAGTGCAACAACAAGGTGATACAACTCAATCCGATCAGACCCAATTCTCCGCTAAGGGTGAATTTCCTAATGCAATTTCCTTTACAATCATGTCTCATTCCTTTTTCATATTCTAACACTTTTTGCATTACACTTGGCGTTAAATTATTTTCGATCTTAATAGATGGGCCAAAATTCACGAGATTGCACTTTTGGAGGTGATCCAAAATGTTCTCGTGTGGTTTCCCATGCTCATAATGAATCATTAGAGGAGCAGAGACCCAGACTATCAGAACTCAACAACCAACCAGACAATTCAAAACAGAGACAAAAATTAGGAAATTGCACTGAAAACACTCCCCTTAGCATCTACCGGACAAATCACATCAAGAGTTGCTCATCAGGGTGTTGCACCAAAATCTTAAACTAATTACACTTCATTGGGAACAAATCAATCAGGAAAAACAAGGACAACAAACCAACAGACACAATCCAGAATCGCCAGTGAATTACCATCAATCATGTGATGTACTTAAAAACATTCAAGAAGACAAGAGAAGGGGACCATTCGCCCCAAGACAAGCAAAAATAGGGCACCACAACCAAACATGCAACCAAGACAGAACCATAAAACCCCCACAACTCATAAATCACGCCCCTCCCCCACAGAGAAAAACATGCACTGTCCTCAGGGCACAAAAAGAAAGAGAAAGTTTAAAAACATCCCTGGATAGGAGTGCAACCAACACGGCGACGGCGTAGAGAGGGCCGCGACCACAACCTGTAAAACGAGCAACCAGAAAAACCCACAAAAGAATACAGCATAAAACAAGAAAGAGAAGAAAACAAATAAAAGAGAAAAAGAATGTACAAAAGTGGGTAAACGAGATGCTCAGTTGGGGCCCCGAGGGGGGCCCGGGGGAGGGTGCCAGAACTGGTCCTGGTTCTGCAAAGAGAAGGCGGCCCATTGCCTCTCGAGGGCAGCGATGTAGTAGTTGGTGTCCGTGAGTCCGTCGTTGGCGTCGGTGAGGCCCTGGTTGTACTGGGCAAATCGAGCATCATATGATGACACCTGTTCACGCAAGCGCGTGACCTCTCCGCCAATGGTGTTGACATGGCCATAGATGTCGCCCAACTGTTGCTGCATGGGCGTCACTTGGCCTCCCAGATGGTCCAGATGACCATAGATGTCGTCGATCCTTGCGTAGATGCCGCCCACTGAGTCCTCCACTGAATCAAAACGGGAGGAGACCTCCTGGCGGAACTGGCCAAAGGACTCGTCAAAGTGGGCCTGAAACTGCTGAAAGGCATTGGAGGGGCCGGCCTCAGGATCATAAACGAAAGGAGGTGGTGGCACAGGTTCCTCGTACTGCTCCTCATCATCGTCCTCATCACTGTCATCTAAGACATGGCGCGCCGAGGATGACGTGCCCTCGCCCCGATTCAATTGTTGCAAAATGGATCGAACATTGGGGCGTTTGGCCTGTGGAATGATGGTGAAGTCTTTGGCCACAAATGTTTTGAGCTCAGATCGATCAATCAGCCTTGTCTCAGAGGCACGCAGGTGTTCGGGGACCTGGTTCGGCGTGAAGAGGCCGAAATGGAGGGCCAGGGCGGTAGAGATGGGGCTCAGGGAAGGCTTGAAACCCCATACCGGGCCATGTTGTGAAGCTGGTTCCAAATTATGGTTGTGGCGTCAATCTTCTTCTGTCGCTTTGCACACCATAGCATATAGAGTTCGGTCTCATTGACTTTGTTTGCCTGCTCCTTGCCCAGAATGCAGAAAGACAGGAATTTGTGGAGCACGCCAATGTCGGCGTCAATGAGTTGGTTGCTCGGGGCACCCTGACCGGTCCAAGTGGACAATCCAGTCAATTCTTTCCAAGCATTAGCCGGCACCCACGTATCCGGGAGTCCCTTCAATCGCTTCGGGTGAAACCCAAAGACTTCACTCATGATCCGGTAGGTGACGACGCATGGCGTATTGAGCATGCGGCAATGTAGCTGGGACTTGTCCGCGGTCATGTTGAGGGTGCAAAGGAACTCCAAGTGCAATGGAAGCAACCCCGGCGGCGTGGTTTGTGTAAACTTGAAAAGTCTCAAATTCTTCAAATGTGTCGTGATATCTTGGTCAAGTTTCACCCTTCGGAGCAGTGGCCAATCGAGACAGCGAGGCTGGGTAACCTTCTTCCCTTTAAGGGCCGTCCATCGAGTGCCCTCCCAGTCCTCAAAGATAGCAAAAGGAGCATTATAGACATGCCGGATGTCCTTCGGTGGCGAGGGAGGGCGGGGGATAGGCGAGGCCGGCTGGCGGCTAGAAGAGGCCGGCGGGCTTGTTGGGGACTCGTCCTCGTCTTCGTTGACTATGAGGCGGCGGAGGCGCTTGTAGGTTTTGAGGGGTGCCATGGAATGAAGTAGATGGAAGCAGATGGTTGCGGCTGTGCTAACGGCGGGGCGGTTCAGACGGCAGCGGCCGTGAAGGAGACGGCGGATGTGAATCACGGCGGCGGCCGTGTATACGTCGGCGGATGTGAATCAGCGGGAGGAGACAGCGGTGGCAGTGGGACACGGCGGCAGGCGTGTATGCGGCGGCGGCCGTGTATAGAGGGAGATGACGGTTATGAGCGGCTCTGCGCCGCCGGCTGGTTGCAGAGACGGCGGTGGCTGCAAGAGTGGTGAGGACGGAGGTTGATGGGCGACGGTGGGGAGTGGTGGTCGGAATTGCGTTGAAGAGAGAGAGAGAGAGAGATATGGTGCGGCTGGTGGCGTTGGTAGGGGATGGCGGTGGTGGAGGTGGACGGCGGTGGAAAGTGGATGGCGGTGTTGGAGGTGGACGGTGGTGGAAGTGGACGGCGGTGGGCTTGGGAGGGAAAGGGAAGGTTGTGCGGCGCGGGTGGGCTGATGGGGGGAAGAAATAGGGTTTAGTTGTTTTTAAAGGGGGAGTGGCGGGCTGGGCGGGCTGGGCTGGGGGTGACGGCGGCCGCCGTGGCACGGCGCCACCGTGCACCCCCTACGGGGTTTTGCTTGAATTTGGGGGTTGGGTGGAAACAAATGGGGGACGGCGGCCGCCGTGAGGCGGCGCCGATGTGACCCTCTTTCGGCTAATGGTGATTTTGGGTTGCGGAGAACATATGGCCGCCGTCGTGGGGCGGCGGCGGGTGTCCCGGGGCGTCCAGCGGCCCCTTATCGCTGTCTTCGAACTCGGAGAGAGTCCGATAAACTGAAAGCCTGCAAAACCATAAAAATACACAAGTGAAAACCCAACTTAAACCGGCAACGAGAGGATAAAACACCTCGAGAACTCACTCTACACAAAATAAAAAGGAAAAGAGAAACGAAAGAAACGTGGGTTGCCTCCCACGAAGCGCTCTAGTTAAGGTCGAGAGCTCGACTATAATAAGCTTGTCAAAACAATGGGTCGTGGAGTGCTTGGAACTCCACTACGGCAGCAACCACTTCATGCTCCAAGTAAGGCTTCACCCTATGCCCATTGACGGTAAACGACTCTTCGTTGTTCTCCTTGCTTAAAACCACGGCGCCATGAGGGAGCATCTCCTTAAGAATGAAAGGGCCACTCGAACGAGACTTGAGCTTGCCCGGGAAGAGTTTCAACCTTGAGTTGAACAAAAGCACCTTCATTCCGGGTTGGAGATTCTTGGGCACAATACGGCTATCGTGCAACCGCTTGACTTTGTCTTTGTAGATCCTTGCATTCTCGTACGCCTCGTTGCGCAATTCATCAAGTTCTTCCATTTGCAAGGCTCTATGCTTCCCTGCAGTTGTAAGGTCGCAATTTGTGGCCTTGATTGCCCAATAAGCTCGGTGCTCAACCTCTACCGGTAAGTGGCATGATTTCCCGTAGACAAGACGGTAGGGACTCATTCCCAGGACTCCTTTGAAAGCGGTGCGATACGCCCACAAGGCATCATTAAGCTTAAGTGACCAATCCTTACGGGAGGGTTGGACCGTCTTTTCCAAGATGCCCTTGATTTGCCGATTACTTGTTTCGGCTTGCCCCGAAGTCTGAGGATGGTAGGGTGTGGCCACCTTGTGAGTGATGCCGTTTTTCCTCATAAGCTTCTCAAAAAGCTTGTTGCAGAAGTGTTTGCCTCCATCACTGATTATGGCCTTGGGAAATCCAAATCTACATAATATGTTCTCCTGCACAAACTTCAAGACGATATTAGCATCACATGTCCTTGTGGGGATGGCTTCAACCCACTTGGACACATAGTCTACAACAATCAAGATATACTCAAAACCATAAGACATAGGGAAGGGGCCCATGAAATCGATCCCCCACACATCAAAAATCTCAACCACAAGAATGCTCGTGAGAGGCATTTCATTCCTGCGCCCAATGTTACCAACTCTTTGGCATTTATCACAAGCAAGATAAAAAGAATGAGCATCTTTGAAAAGATTTGGCCAAAACAAACCAGATTGGAGGACCTTATGAGCCGTCTTTTGTCCACCAAAATGCCCACCACAATGGGCTTCATGGCAAAGCCTCAACACTTGTTGTTGCTCCACATCCGGGATGCATCTTCGAATCACCTCGTCCTTTCCCAACTTGAAAAGGTAAGGATCTTCCCAATAATATTGCCTGCAAGTAGCCAAAAACCTTTTCCTCTCTTGGGATGTTAGATCGGGTCTTAATTCCCCACAAGCAAGGTAATTGACAATATCAGCAAACCAAGGCACAGAGGCAATTTCATAAGTATGTTCAAACGGAAAGGACTCATGTATGGCATCTTTACTCGACTCAACCACATTATGCTCAAGTCTAGATAAGTGATCGGCAACGGAGTTTTCACTCCCCTTCCTATCCTTAATCTCAAGATCAAACTCTTGCAATAATAAAATCCAACGGATAAGGCGTGGCTTAGCTTGGGACTTAGTCAACAAATACCTTAGTGCCGCATGATCACTATGGACAATTACTTTAGACCCAATAATATAAGCACGAAACTTATCTAAAGCAAAAACCACAGCAAGCAACTCTTTTTCAGTGGTGGTGTAATTCACTTGTGCACTGTTCAAAGTCAAGCTAGCATAGTAAATCACACGCAACATTTTGTCAACACGTTGACCAAGAACGGCCCCCACAGCGGAGTTTGAAGCATCACACATAATCTCAAAAGGCAAAGACCAATTGGGTGCAACAACAACAGGTGCAGTGCTTAATTTGAGCATCAGCAATTCAAAAGCATGCATACAGGTTTCATTAAAATCAAATTCCACATCTTGAGCAAGTAGACGACATAAAGGTTGGGTAATTTTAGAGAAATCCTTAATGAAACGCCGGTAAAACCCGGCATGACCTAGGAAACTCCGTATATCTTTCACATCAATTGGTGGGGGTAATTTTTCAATCACCTCCACCTTAGCCCTATCAACCTCTATACCATCTTTTGACACCACGTGGCCAAGAACGATGCCACTAGTCACCATGAAGTGACTCTTTTCCCAACTAAGAGTTAGCCCACTCTCTATACACCCTTTCAAAACCAAATTAATTTTACCCAAGCAATCACTATACGAATTTCCAAACACGAAAAAGTCATCCATGAAAATTTCAACAAAATCACCTATCATTTCCGCGAAGATCGACATCATGCACCGTTGGAAGGTCCCCGGTGCATTGCACAGCCCAAAAGGCATCCTCTTCCACGCAAAGGTACCAAATGGGGTTGTGAACGCTGTCTTGTCCTGGTCCTCCGGCGCGATTGCTATTTGGTAATAACCTGACAAACCATCAAGGAAACAGTAAAAATCATGACCAGATAAACGATCCAACATTTGATCAATAAAAGGGAGAGGAAAATGGTCCTTTTTTGTTACGGCATTTAATTTCCTGTAGTCAATACACATACACCAACCCGTAACCGGACGGGTCGGCACCAACTCCTTGTTGTCATTGAGGATAACCGTAATTCCTCCCTTCTTGGGCACCACATGCACCGGGCTTACCCACTCACTATCGGCGATAGGGTAAATGATTCCTTCGGCTAATAGTTTGAGTATCTCCTTACGTACTACCTCCATGAGGACGGGGTTTAATCATCGTTGACCATCCCTCTTAGGTGTTGCTCCATCCTCGAGGTAAATTCGATGCATGCACGTAGCGGGGCTAATGCCACAAATGTCGGCAAGACCCCAACCAAATGCTAACTTGTTGCTCCTTAGCACTTCCATCAACGCCATTTCTTGCTCATGCGTGAGCTCGGCGGATATTATCACGGGCTTCTCCTCTCCTTCTTCCAAGTACACATATTTTAGGTGTTTGGGGAGATCCTTGAGTTCCAACTTGGGCTTTTTGCACTTCGTGACATCTTCAAGCACCACAGGCTCATCAATGGGGAGTTTGTCTCTTCGTTCTCTCTCTCTTTCCTCGGCTTCCCGAGCAAACTCCTCCATATCCGCCGATCCTGCAAAGACGTCCACTATCTCTTGTTCCTGCATATAAACCATCTCGGCGAGGCTATCAATAGCATCTATATAAGAGCATTCATTAGTAAATAAAGATGATGGCAAAGCACCACTATGATGCACAGAAAAAGACACAGACTCTCCTAACACTGTCATTTTTATTGTTCCATTTTTCACATCAATCAACGTGTTAGTGGTAGCCATGAATGGTCTTCCTAGCAGTAAAGTATGCTCCTTGCCATTCTCATGAACTTCTCCTATCTCAAGCACAACAAAATCGACAGGTACTATCAAACCACCCACTCTAACTAGAATATCCTCAATGATCCCGCGAGGATACCTAACTGATCTATCTGCCAATTGCAAGCACATTCGAGTGGGTTTTAAATCGCCTAACTCTAGTTGTTTAAAAATAGAGTACGACATCAAATTAATCCCTGCCCCCAAATCAAGCATACCCGAGGCCTCCTTACCATTCCCCAACGCAATATTGATAACAAAACTACCTGGATCTCGTTGCTTGGGTGGCAAGGGCTGTTGCATGATGGAATTGGCAACCTCGGATACAAGAATCTTCTCGTTGTCAACAAACTTTCTCTTCTTGGATGCCAGCTCTTTAAAGAACTTCACATAGGCCGGGACGTTTCTTATCACGTCCAGAAGTGGCAAGTTGACATTTACCTTTGCCAACATGTTGTAGAAATCGGTGAATTGTTGGTCTTGCTTCTCATTCCTCAACCGACCTGGGTACGGAATCGGTGGTCTGTATGGCTTTGTGGCCTTGTGAAGCGTCACTGATGGCTCTCCTTGCTGCTCTTCTTCTCTCGGTGGAGGTAATTCTTTCACCATCTCCTCCTCACGAGTTTCTTTAGGGAGCTCGTCAGTGGGGATCTCTACTTTGTTGTCCACCTTCTTCCCACTTCGTAAGACTGTGACAGCTTGAGCTTGATGAGGTTGCAATCCTTGTCCATGGAGTTTCCCTGGCTGTTGCTGCTGTTGCATCTGGTTCAAAGTCCCTGAGAGTTGTCCAACGGTTGTCTCAAGACGCTTGATTGTAGCAGACTGTGACTCCATGTTCTGTTTGGTCATCTCCATAAAGGATTGCATGGTGTCCTCGAGAGACGACTTCTGCGGTTGAGCTGGCTTCTGAAATTGCTGGGGCGCATTCTGGTATTGCTGCTGCTGCTGAAAATTCCCTTGCTGCATAGGGAACTGTTGATACTGCTGATACTGCGGTGGCTGCTGCTGATAAGCTTGCGGGTAGTTCTGCTGCTGAGGAAAGGGAAACTGCTGTTGAGGTGGGTAAAATTGCTGTTGGTTCTGATACCCATATTGCTGAGGAGGACGGCGGAATTGATTTCCCTGATTTGATCCCGACCCTTGGCCAGGAGCTTGATTCCTCCATCCAGAATTCTGCTGAGCTCTCCAACCGGAGTTGGAATTCTGTTGCCCTTGATTAAACATGGGCCTATGCTCAAACTGAGGCCTCCCTGGGTATCCCTGAGCAGCATAGACCTCTGCCTCCCCTTCGGGTGTAAACTCCCCCATTCGATGGCACTCGTTGGTTCCGTGGCCAAAATCGCCACATATTCCACATCCTTCTGATGGCGGTGACTGCGCTAGGGGTGCTTGAGCTGGCGGTGCTTGAACGGATTGAGGCTCCACCTGGTTCATTCTTAAATGCTGAACTTGCCTCATCAGGTCCGCTACTTGCTTCTGCAGTTCATTATTTGGGACTACAGCATTGGCTTCGACCCTCCTTCCTCTGACTGATTTATGTTGAGAACTCGCGGCAAGAGTGTTGAAGATCTCTTTGAGCTCATCAGCTGTCTTTCGGGCAATGTTGCCCCCAGCGGTACTGTCCACCATAAACTGTGCCGTGTGAATCAATCCGTCATAGAAGAACTGCATCAACATAACAGGTGCTAACTGGTGCTGTGGACACTGGCGAAGAAGCTCTTGGAATCTCTCCCAAGCCTCGTGGAGAGGCTCGTCAGCTCCTTGCATGAAGTTCATTATTTGTGTCCTAATCTCCTGCGTCTTGTGATTAGGGTAGTATTTGAGCATGAACTTCTCACTCGCCTCTGCCCATGTGGTAATGGAGTTTGGCGGCAAGGACAGTAACCACGTTCTAGCCCGGTCCTTGAGTGCATAAGGTAAGCACTTGAGTCTCAATTGATCCTCAGTGAGTTCCAGTAGTGGGAAGGTCTGCACTTGAGTGCAGAAGTCACGAATGAATTGTAAGGCATCCTCACTCGGCATCCCATAAAAGAGCGGCAGCAGGTTTGAATCGTTGGGCTTCAGATTGTAATTTCGGACCGCCGTGGGAAGCACTATAGCTGACGTGCTAGTGGTCCCAATAACTGGCCTAGAAAAATCTCCCATGTACTGAACATTCTGCTCCGCCATTGCTTCTTGGTCAGGATTGGGCCAAGCTTCTTCTTCTTTTTCAGAATGCACTGAAAGTGTCTCCTCAAAAGCTTCCAGAATGGGATTGGAAGCAATTCTCTCTTCACAATTTTTCTCTCGAAACGGTGATTCCACAAAACTTCTCGAACTGGACTCGGACTCCTTCTCCAGGCTTGAAAGAACCTCCCGAGGTCGATGAATGTTGTCGTAGTAAGGTGCAAGCTTTCTCTTCAAGCTTCTACGTCCTTGCATACACAACACGAACAAACAAATCAAACGCACCGGAGGGAGAAAATAACCGAGTCAAAAGAAATAAACAAAAATAAACACGGAAAACAATGCAACACAATCAAATGCCTAAAGCCTTCCCCGGCAACGGCGCCAAAATTTGACTCATCCAAAAACACCTAACGGATGGACTCGAATTTATACGAGGTCGTCCTAGGGTGGTAAGGTGACTCAAGTCGTCTCACAAGGAAGACTTAGCAGGGCTCTAATCGTATTGCTCACAAGAAACTTAAAAGAAATCTAAACACTCTAATCGGGTAATTGGGTCTGACACTTTCTCTCCGATTAACTAATGCGTAATTAAAATACAACATATAAAGTTAACTAGGCAAAAGATAGGAAGCCAATAAGAACGCAAGAAGGAAAACAAAGCTAAGGTTCTAAACTAGCAATCTAGAAAGCAATCATCAATTCAACACCATAAACAACGATTATCTAGGCGAAATAACATATTAACATTTAATCAAATGAATGTTAAGCAAACACACACAATCCAAGAGAATTCCGCAAGCAACTCAACGACGAACTAACTAGAACATGGTATTTGAACATTAACTAAATCAACAAGAGTTTCCAACTCCAACACTAAACCAAACGATCATAAACTTGGAAACATCAAAGATTAATAACTACCTAGGCAAGAAACTAAATCAAGCATAAGATTCGAATGCAAAGAAAATCTTAATCTCCATAAAAAGAAATCTCTAAACTTTCACCAACAAGAAGGGAAAAACGTAAGCAATAGCAACGAACTACGAATCACGTAGATTATCTAAACTCAACAACAATCATCTCTAATCATTACATCCATCAAAAGTATAAAACAAAGATTTAATTAACCAAAGAATTCATATAATCAAGATTATCTAAACTCAACAATAATAATCTCCAATCATCACATTCATCAAAGCATAAAACACAAAACTTAATTAACCAAAAGATTCATATAACCAAGAAAATATAGCATCAACAACAATGATCTTCAATCATCATATTCATCAAAGACAAGAAACAAAAACTCAAATAACCAAGGGATTCATAAACAAAGAGAATCAAAGGGAGTTCTTACAAAACATAGCAATCCAAGGAAAACCAATCCGATGAAGTGTTAATTAACATCCAAAGCAATCCAATGAATCCACAATCGAAAGTAATTGATTTGAAACTCTAAAAACCCAAGGAAAAATGTGGAAATCGCC
Source organism: Salvia miltiorrhiza (assembly GCF_028751815.1). Classification (NCBI taxonomy): domain Eukaryota; kingdom Viridiplantae; phylum Streptophyta; class Magnoliopsida; order Lamiales; family Lamiaceae; genus Salvia; species Salvia miltiorrhiza. The sequence goes on from NW_026651515.1 coordinate 549,688, forward strand.
CTTGGAGGCTGCTGGGTCGAGAAGTGATAAAGTGAAACCCTAGAAAGGGGTTTTTAAACGAAAAAGTGTACTGTCGGATCTGCACAGAGGCGGCGGCGCCGTGAGACGGCGGCGCCGTGGACGGCGGCCGCCGTGACACGGCGGCGCCGTGACACGGCGGCGCCGTGAGCGCCATTCGCAGTTTCCTCCAAAATCAAGCACGGCCCGCGCCGTAGAGCCGCGGCCGCCGTTTCTGCGGCGGCCGCCGTGGCACGGCGGCGGCCGTGAGGTTGTCTTCGAAAATTGCTCCGATCGATGCTAAAAACACTTGACAACTCTCGATTCCTGCACACGACAGTAATATATCCAAAAAGGTCATCGAGCACGTGAAATATAAGGCAAAAAGTCCTGAAACATGCTCGAATGCACAACAAAAATATACGCAAAAACTGCCCAAATACGAGGTAAACAATCACAGCCGAAATAACTCTAGGACAAGTTATTGGTTTAGGCTGCAGTATAGATGGAAGTAGTTTGTCTTGGCTACTTGTCTATACTGGTACGTCATTACGTATTGATAGGACCACAGTTTGAGATGTATTCTTCTATCTGACTTAAGTGAAGAATCAAGATCTCGGTGACTTATAAATCTTAATACTAATAAGTATTCAGATATATATGTTAACTCGTATATCACTTTGACTTACTATGGGTAAAAGTTATATACTAACTCGAGTACTCTGTATCTTGGGTGATAGCGGTTAATATATGATATTTGATTATCTGTATTAGTACCCGTATCCGGTATAGGATAATGACATCCCCTTAAGGAGCTCAATAAGGTTTATTACGCTAAACCCTGCAGGTTGATTAAGTTCAGGCGTAATAATAAAGATTGAGTGGTATTGCTTAAGGAATTATTAAGAGATTAATTAATTTAAGCTGTCAGAGCTCTAATTAATTAATGGATGTCGGATATTTTAAATACGGAGATTTAATAAGTCTAAATACAAGCCCCGACTCATCACCGGCAATAAAGGGGTAAGTCAGTATCGGTTCTCTAGTGGAATGAACTGATATTTATAAATTAATTATGGTCTGGGCTGACCATGGATAAATTAATTTATTTGAGGCCCATCTTTATTCCTTGTATCTGGTCCCTGGGCTGGCCCAATGTCTCCTAGCCCAAGAAGACAGAATTTTCGGCCCTCACTAAGAAAGTGGCGCCTCTTCCCCTTTTCTGTATTATTAAATACAGCTGTCAGCTCTCAGGGAAATACACTGTTAAAAATTAGGGTTTTGAGAGCAGAGGGAGGCGCAGGAACGTGTGTGGCTTTTCTGTCTTGGGAATTTCCATAGCTCGTTGTCCATCCAACGTTGGGAATTCAGCGGGATACAGTCGAGAAGATCAGAGCTGGAGTCAGATTCTTTCGACGCGATCATCAACAGTTTGTGCATCCGATTCTCAAGTAAGTTTTCCTAACACCTGTGTGCAGCTGTTAAATTCATAGGAGCATGTTAGGATTTAATCGTTGTATAATGAATTAATAATAATCCAAGAAACGATCATCGGGCAATCGAGTATTAATTCAATTTAATATTCCATCAATTGGTATCAGAGCCCAGGATTAATTTCTTGGCTCTATTATTAATTTGTGTACGATTAATAATGTGCGTTGTTTTAACTGCTGTTGTTCTTCGTGATTCGTTGATTCGTGGAATACGTCGTTTGACGTTGTAATCGTTTTTCACCACGAGAAAATCCGTGGTTAGATTAGGATTTCAATTGTATTTGTTTTTCCGTTGTAAATCTGTAAAACTGAGGAACGAAACGAGGATGACGACGAATCAACAACGAGGAACGGTGTTTTGGTGGAACGGAGGCCAACGGGCACGGAGCGAGCAAGGCCGCCGGCGCCGAGGGCCGCGCGCGCACGAGCGCTTGCGCGCTGTACGTCGTGCGCCCGGGCTGGCGTCGTGCGCCCTTGCTGCTGCTCGTGCGGTTCAGTTGGGCAAGGTCGAGGCGAGGCGTGGCTGGGCTGGGGCGAGCGGGGGCGGTGCGCGCCTAGGGCTACGCGTGTGCGCTTCGCGTGGTGCGTGCTCGGACGGCGTCGCACGGCCGCTGCTGCTTGCGCGCCGAGGGGGCCGGAGTCTGCTGCTGTTGGCGCGGGTCAGGGCGAGGAGGAGGCGAGCGATGGGGGCAGCGCGCGCCTCGGGCAGTGCCTGCGCGCTATGCGCGCGGCGTGCCCGGCAGGCGACGCACTGCCGCTGCCGCTGTCCAGTCCACGCTGGAGCCCGCTGCTGCTGCTGGTGCGTTCGTGCGGTGGAGGGGCCGGGTGCTGGTGGCGCCGAGCGCTGCTGACCGGGTGGCTGCTCGGCTGGTGGCCGGCGCCGGGCTGCTGCCGAGCGTGGGGCGGCTGTATGGGAGATGGCGGCGGCGGCTAGGGTTTCCAAACCCTAGCTGCGATTGCTTCTCAACCCTAGGGGGCCCAAACCCTAATTCCAACGACGGGCTTGAAGTTTTCGGGCCTTTTTAGTTTTTGGGCTTGTTTTTCTATTTTTTTTTTGTAATAGAATAGATGTTGGGTTTCCACGAATGGATCACGAAGAATTTTTAATTCTTTTCTTACTGTTCTTTGCATGTCGTGGTTGTTAATCCCTTATGCTCTTTACCTGCTTTTGCACGTCTTTGCTTGTTAATATTTGTTTATTAATTGCGCTTAGACGAGCATGCTAGTAGGTTTGCCGTTTTCTTAAGCATGTTTTAGAATTCTGCGAGCATGATTTACATGTTGCGTTCTAGAGAAGCATGTTTAGGTTTATGTGCTTGAGCATGAACAAACCTTTTGAAAGAAAAAATGACTAAGCTGTTTAATAATTTTTATAGTGATTAAAAATTATTTTAGACCTCCACATGCGGTCTCTAGACAAAGTGATTGGCGGTATGGGTAAACGTCCACCCGCGTGGCTTACTTCATATTTGTTTTTCATAAGTTTGTCAGAAGAGATTTCTATAAAAATATTTAAATTCGTTAAAGTAGTGGGAGTTATACAGTAAACGTCCACCCGTGTGGCTTGCTTGTATGATTTTCACAAGTACTTTAGAGAATGATTTTAAATAAGATAACCAAAGTAATTAAATCGAAGCGACATGGTCCGAGTGAGTATGTCAATTTTGAGAATTTAATTATTAAGGTTAAATTGTGGTCATTGCTTAGATATCATATCAAGTACAATGTACAACTCCCCGCGGAGTCCCTTCTTGATTATGATATGGTCTAGTTAAGGTGCCAACTATTAATTTCTTTTGTCAAAAGGTTAAGTTGACATGGATAGAAATTAAACGACTAGGTAAATAGTCTGGTTGAGGAGTTCGTGTGTAAACGTCCACCCGCGTGGCTTGCATATGGATTCTTTGAGCAGTTGGAGGTTTCACTAATATTGTTTTATCAAAAGGTTACAATATTATTGTTACGAACTATATGTGTTTCATGTTCTTACATGTTTATTTGTTTACTTTCAGATATGTCTATGTCTCCGATTATTAATATTCTAGCAAACAATCCTCTCATCGGTCCTAATTACACCGAATGGAAACGCCATATTATGTATATTCTTGACACTGATGAGCACAGTTTTGTGCTTACTACTCCACGTCCCGCGCCCTTAACTGATGAGTCCACTGATGCGGAACGAGAAACGCATAAAAGGTGGCACAAGTCAAATAATATGGCCAAGTGCTATATTATGATGACTATGTCACAAACTTTGCAACTCCAGCATCAGGTCATGAATGACGCGGCTGAAATCATATTAAACCTAAAGGAGGTTTATGGGGAGTCCGAGAGGTCTGCTCGTTTTAACTTGATGAGAGAAATCTTATCTTGTAAAATGAGCGAGGGCAGCTCGGTGCACGATCATGTCATGCATATGACAAATTTGTTTGACAGGCTTGATCTGCTATGAGGGGGTATCGAAGGCGAAGCCAAAGTCGATATCATCCTCAACACTCTCCCCAAAACCTATGAGAACTTCCGACTCAACGTCGTTATGAGCAAGGCCAACTATACTCTCAATGAGTTATTGAATGCTCTAGTTTCGGCGGAGGGAGTCATGGGCACGCGCAATGGGAAAGAGGTCCTTGTTGCTGCCAAGGGATCTACTTCTTCGTCGAAAGGCGGGAAAAAGAAGTGGAAGGGTCCAAAGGGCAAGCATGACCATGAGGCTAGTGGGAGCGGTAAAGCCAAAGTTGATGGCCCTACCGGCTGCGTGAACAAGCCAACGGCCAAGGGAAAGTGCTTCAAGTGCGGCAAGGTTGGCCATTGGAAGAAAGATTGTCCAGTGCTCAAGGCAAAGGGACAAGGTACGTCACAAGTTTTGGTAACAGAAACATGTTTAGCTTCGTTTTCTACTCATTCGTGGGTAGTGGATACGGGGGCAACTGACCATGTTTGTTACACCTTGCAGGGGTTCAACCTAACAAGAGAGCTAGCAAGTGATGAGATCACCATCTCCATGGGCAATGCGTCGAAGGTCGCAGCTGTTGCTATTGGAGATTTATCTTTATGTTTTGGTGATGACATTTTAGTTTTGAGAGATATTTTATATGTGCCGGAGTTTCGGCGGAACATAATTTCTGTTTTAAAGTTGTTTTTGAATGGATATTCTGTTACTTTTGATGGGGGTGTCTCTATCATGAGAGATAACAAGATTATTTGTTCTGGAATTTTGAACAACTCTCTCTATACTATTACATGTCCAATGAATAACACTGTCCATGTTGCATCTACATCACAAATTCTTCCAAATCTAAATAAGAGGAAGTATTATTCTCATGAACAATATACACATGCGTGGCACCTAAGGTTAGGCCACATCAATCTAAATAGGATCCAAAGGCTCGTTTCAAATGGAGTCTTGAAAGACTTTCAAGCTGTTCCATTTAGAACCTGCGAATCCTGTATAGAGGGAAAGATGACGGCAAGGCCTTTTAAGGCCAAGGGGAATAGGGCCTCGCATGTGTTAGAATTGATTCACTCTGACTTGTGTGGACCGATGTCCACTAGAGCTCGTGGAGGGTATGAGTACTTCGTCACTTTCATTGACGATTACTCAAGATATGGGTATATTTACCTACTTCAACGCAAGTCTGAATGCTTTGAGAAATTCAAAGAATTCAAGGCGGAAGTGGAGAAGAGATTGGGTAAATCTATCAAGTCATTGCGGTCTGATCGCGGTGGCGAATACCTCGGGAACGAGTTCTTGCAATACTTGTCAGATTCAGGGATTACATCCCAATTGACTGCACCGGGTACTCCCCAACAGAATGGTGTAGCAGAGAGAAGAAATAGAACTCTTTTGGAAATGGTAAGATCAATGATGAGTTATGCATCATTGCCTATTTCGTTTTGGGGATATGCCTTGGAAACAGCGGTATACTTGCTGAATCTAGTGCCTTCCAAATCGGTTCCTAAAACTCCTGTCGAGTTATGGTATGGGTACCAGCCCAGTCTAAACCATATAAAGATATGGGGTTGTCCTGCATACGTGCTAGACAAGGAAGCGAAGAAATTGGAACCTAGATGTGAAGTAATGCTGTTTATAGGATATCCTAAAGGAACGAAAGGTGGTTATTTTTATAATCCTAAGGATCAGAAAGTGGTTGTTAGCACCAACGCACGATTCTTGGAACAGAATTATATAGATAAACACAAGTCTAGGTCCGAGATTGTCCTTCAAGAAATCGAAGGCAGTGGACAGGCGATTCCATCACCCCAGCCAAGTGTGCAAGTGAATGCACCACAAGACACTGCACAAACCAGTGTCACAGCTGTACCACCACCGCTTCGTCGTAGTGGGAGGGTTGTAGTTCAACCCGATCGATTTATGTTCTTGGGAGAATCTTCGGATCTTCTTCCTGTTGATGAACAAAAGGATGTCGACCCTGATAACTATAGACAAGCGATGAAAGATCAAGATGCAGATTCTTGGTACGAAGCCATGGTTTCTGAAATAGAATCCATGGGTGCTATGGATGTATACGAGAAGACCGAACTACCAGATGGCTTCTTAGCTATAGGTAGTAGGTGGGTATACAAGAGAAAGAGAGATTCGGATGGCGAAGTCGCAGCTTTTAAAGCTAGGCTGGTGGCGAAAGGTTATACCCAGGAACAGGGTATAGATTATGATGAGACCTTTTCGCCGGTTGCCATGCTCAAGTCTATCCGAATACTCCTTGCCATAGCAGCCCACATGAACCTTGAGATTTGGCAAATGGATGTCAAGACCGCTTTCCTAAACGGTTTCCTTGAAGAAGGAAGGGTCATCTATATGCAGCAACCTGAAGGGTTTGTGAAAAAGGGCGAAGAGCATCTTGTGTGGAAGCTTAAGAAGTCCATTTATGGACTTAAGCAAGCTTCGAGGTCATGGAACAAACGTTTTGACGAGGTCATTAAATCCTATGGATTTACTCGTTGTGAGAACGAAAGTTGCGTGTACCGTTTAGATGCCAATGGTGACGTGGTTTTCCTTGCACTTTATGTAGATGATATCCTCCTCATTGGCAACAATGTTGAGCTATTATCAGACATAAAGAAGTGGTTATCCGAACAGTTTCAAATGAAAGACTTAGGAGATGCAGCGTACATCCTGGGGATCAAGGTCGTTCGTGATCGCCAGAAAAGGATGTTGAGCTTATCTCAAGCGTCTTACATTGATACTGTGATTGCTCGTTTTAGCATGCAAAATGCCAAGAAAGGCTTGCTACCTTTTAGACATGGCATTCCTCTGTCTAAGGACATGTGTCCTAAGACGCCTAGTGAGGTTGAGGAGATGAGGAAGATACCCTATGCTTCCGCCGTAGGTAGCCTCATGTATGCGATGCTCTGCACGAGACCTGATATTTGCTATGTCGTTGGCATGGTTGCAAGATATCAGTCGAACCCTGGACCAGGACACTGGACTGCGGTAAAGCATATTCTCAAGTACCTGAAGAGGACTCGAGATTATAGGCTAGTTTACCAGTCAGACAGTCTATTTCCTTTGGGTTACACCGATTTGGATTTCCAGGCTGACCGGGATGAGAAGAGATCTACCTCTGGTTATGTGTTTACCTTGGGAGGTGGAGCCGTATCGTGGCGGAGTGCAAAGCAGAAGTGCATTGCAAACTCCACCATGGAAGCCGAGTATGTAGCTGCTTCGGAAGCTGCTAAAGAGGCCGTATGGTTCCGGAACTACCTCTTGGATCTAGGAGTGGTCCCTAATTTGCCTAAGAGTATCATAATTTATTGTGATAACTCGGGTGCAGTGGCAAACTCTAAGGAACCCAGGAGCCACAAGGCGTCAAAACACATAGAGAGAAAGTACCACATCATACGAGAAATCGTAAACAGAGGAGATGTGTTAGTAGAAAAGATTGATACATTGGAGAACCTAGCTGATCCTTTCACGAAAAGCTTACCGCAAAAGACCTATGAGAAGCATGCTCGAGGGATGGGATTGCGGTTGATGCCACCCACTTAGAGAAAAACTTTCAGTATAAGTGGGAGAGATGAAGTGAAGTTTTGTAATAGCTAGTATTTAGACACATTGTATACTAAAAGTTTTGCTTTAGTATAAGTGGGAGATTGTTGGATTTGTATACTGAAAGCAAGAACTTTATGCTTGTATACAATGATTCCTGTTATTCACTATTCTTATCTCCTATCTGATTGTGTTCATGATTGCATATGTATGTTCTTTATCTCTGTATAAGTAGATTATATGGTGTGTTGTAGATCACAGAAGACCATATAATTGGAATAACCTTAAGAGATATAATATGATCACAACCGAAATAACTCTAGGACAAGTTATTGGTTTAGGCTGCAGTATAGATGGAAGTAGTTTATCTTGGCTACTTGTCTATACTGGTGCGTCATTACGTATTGATAGGACCACAGTTTGAGATGTATTCTTCTATCTGACTTAAGTGAAGAATCAAGATCTCGGTGACTTATAAATCTTAATACTAATAAGTATTCAGATATATATGTTAACTCGTATATCACTTTGACTTACTATGGGTGAAAGTTATATACTAACTCGAGTACTCTGTATCTTGGGTGATAGCGGTTAATATATGATATTTGATTATCTGTATTAGTACCCGTATCCGGTATAGGATAATGACATCCCCTTAAGGAGCTCAATAAGGTTTATTACACTAAACCCTGCAGGTTGATTAAGTTCAGGCGTAATAATAAAGATTGAGTGGTACTCCTTAAGGAATTATTAAGAGATTAATTAATTTAAGCTGTCAGAGCTCTAATTAATTAATGGATGTCGGATATTTTAAATACGGAGATTTAATAAGTCTAAATACAAGCCCCGACTCATCACCGGCAATAAAGGGGTAAGTCAGTATCGGTTCTCTAGTGGAATGAACTGATATTTATAAATTAATTATGGTCTGGGCTGACCATGGATAAATTAATTTATTTGAGGCCCATCTTTATTCCTTGTATCTGGTCCCTGGGCTGGCCCAATGTCTCCTAGCCCAAGAAGACAGAATTTTCGGCCCTCACTAAGAAAGTGGCGCCTCCTCCCCTTTTCTGTATTATTAAATACAGCTGTCAGCTCTCAGGGAAATACACTGATAAAAATTAGGGTTTTGAGAGCAGAGGGAGGCGCAGGAACGTGTGTGGCTTTTCTGTCTTGGGAATTTCCATAGCTCGTTGTCCATCCAACGTTGGGAATTGAGCGGGATACAGTCGAGAAGATCAGAGCTGGAGTCAGATTCTTTCGACGCGATCATCAACAGTTTGTGCATCCGATTCTCAAGTAAGTTTTCCTAACACCTGTGTGCAGCTGTTAAATTCATAGGAGCATGTTAGGATTTAATCGTTGTATGATGAATTAATAATAATCCAAGAAACGATCATCGGGCAATCGAGTATTAATTCAATTTAATATTCCTTCAGTTGTAGCATACATTTAGTCCAGCTTTGCAAACCCCCAAGTGCATCTTGTTGCACTTGGCACACGGCGGCATCCTCGCTTGTCCTGATGACTGTCCAGGGTATTGTTGTTTACCCTGTTGTTGTTGGCCTTGTCCTTGCCACGGCTTTCTGTTGCCTTGTCCTCTGTCCTCCCATTTTCTCTTCCCACTCTGTGCTGGAGGCGCATTCTGTTGTCCTCCAGGTACTTTTGTCTGAGTTAGCGGCGGTGCAGGTGCTTGCAGTACTTTCTCTGGCTGCATAGCCAACTCCATATCTAAGGCTCGATTCAACGCCTCAGTGTATGATAGTGCGGCCTGACTTGCCAATACTACCCTAATGTCCTGCCTCAAACCGGCGCAGAAAAGCTCAGACATCTTCTCATCAGTGTCCACCTTCTGTGGAGCAAAACGTGATAAGTCACAGAATTCTCGGTCATACTCTGCAACCGATTTCTTCCCTTGCTTCAGATTTGCAAATTCAGCTTCTCGCTGCTTGCGATAACTCCTCGGTACGTACTTCTCGAAAAGCGTAGTCTTAAATTGTTCCCAGGTGTAGTTCTCTATTTGCTCGGGTGTCAGGGTCTTCTGTCGTGCTTCCCACCAGTAGTCGGCTGATCCGGTTAACTGGAAGGACATGCACAACATCCTTTCCTGATCATTACACCTGAGGAACTTAAAGATCCTCTCCAAGGCTCTAACCCAATCTTCCGCCTCCTGTGGACTTCCAGTTCCACTAAATCTGGGTGGATTTTGTCTAAGGAAAAGTTCTTCGATTCTCCTCTCGGGTTGCGGTGGTGGCGGGAGAGTATCTTCCCGCCTGTCAGCTAAATTACGCCCTTGGTTGCGTCTCGGAGGCATTCTGTATTAACAGAAGGTAAGTCTTATATCGCTCATCGTTTCTAAGATTCGCCGAGACTAAACTCAAGTCAAGGAAACAATCACGTTCACACAATATTCATAAAAGGAAAATAAAACTTATAAATGCTAGCAAAAGACCACTCGGGTCAACTATATATACCCATCATAAGGTTGCCTCTTTAGAGGACTTACAAAAATACCATAGTACTTATTATGATGTCGCTCTAAGCTAACATCATAGATAGTACTATATCTCGGTATGGACCTCATACGGTCACTCTACCGACTGCTCATCTAGTTGCTACTAAAGCAAACTAGGAACATCTATCTACATAGCATCTAGGGCAAAACTATATACACATGCCTATCTAAGCATGTCAAAACATCAAGTACTAGCATCCTCCCATCTATATATACATCCCAGCATAAAAGAAAAACTACGGCCAGGGCGTACTGCCCACACTCTCGCGGTTCTCATCGGCTCTAACCTCCGCCGGATCTTCCATCGGCTCCTCTTCGTCCTCGTCATCGACTACAGCCTCTATCGCATCCTCCATCGGCTCCTCCTCATCCTTGCCCTCGGCTATAGCCTCTATCGGATCCTCCATCGGCTCCTCTTCATCGTCGCCCTCAACCCTAACCTCTATCGGATCCTCTCCAAAAACGGACTCCATGGCTACCAATCTCTCCTGGAGCTCCCGGTGTGAAAGGCATCCCTTCAGCAGATCCGCGTAGAGAATCTGAGTGTCTGTGACGAACCCCATCTCGTGCGGGTCCAGTATCTCAAGACGGCACATCCCTACTGGAACCTGCTGCTCTGGGTCGTCCTTGGTAGACCTCTGAACTCCTGCGGGGCGAGATCCTCCTGCCTCGCACTGGTCCTGGTGACCAACTCTGGGAACAACGGGAATGGTAGGTAAGGGTACACAGTAAGGAGATGGAGTGTAGTACGGAGATGGCGGCCTGTCAACCGTACTAGGCGATCGTACAGCCTGAGGGGCTGGAGCTGGCACTAACTCGTTGTCGCAGCCCGAAATCCCTACACTAGTGATAGTGGGGTACGAGTATCGATACGACTATTTTTAAAGAATAAAGGAATAGAAGAGTAGGTCGAACATCAAGCGGAAGCTCACATCAAAGCATGCTAAGAAAAATATTATTAATTGAACCCAAGGGTAAAATCGTCAATGTCATTGTAACTTTTTAATTATCAGGAATTTCACGAACAAAAACAAAACAGGTATAGCTTATTTTTCAAAAGGAAACATAATATGCAGAGTATCGCAGCAAAAGGCGAACCAGTTACATGTATGGAGACACATAACCGTGAGTATATTACTTGATTCATATTTAAAGTAACTTCACATCAAGACTTTATCGATAAAAAGGAAATACGATAAAGTAAATACGTCATCTAACGAATCCCCACCAGCACCAGACCAATCTCACTCCTCGCTTAGCCTGCACATTTAGAAATACATGCAGGGCGTGAGTATATAATACTCAGTAGGCAAACGCCGAAAAACAAGAAAGGTGCTCTTAGAGCTATAAGTCTGAAGCTTGCCACATCACAGCAATACACAGAAATAAGTTAGTATCAATGAATCTGTGCATGCAGTTTTATAATCAACATCATAAATAAGTAACTGCGCAGTTTAAACATTCATCATGTATGTACCACATCCACTACTCATCATCAAAGGTACTGAGAAGTAGGCCTCCCTCTCTAGTACCGTGACCGGCCGACCCGAAGACGGCTCACAGTCACCTCTGTGCACAAAATCCCGCTTGTGGCAGGACCGAATTCGTCTCATCAGTAGAGGGTAACACACAAGCTCAACATCGAAAATTGGCAAGTCAAACAGTTCTCAAACATCATTTATCTCAAAACATTTGATAAGTTCTTAACATCATTACATCATTTTAGAAAGCTCATATGATAAACATATACTCAAAATATTGCCCACCTGAAGACCTTACTCAAAAACTCCCGTCAAAGTGGAGTTACTTACTTCCTTGCTCTGCTCGTGTCTTCAGGGATCATCGTCATCATCGAAGGTTCATGTCATAAAATGAATCCCGATTAGAAACTCAACGACAAAAACTCATGCCTCAACTCATGCTCTATATTATATTCTATCTCTTAACCAACTCTACATAAACTCTTTACTCATTTCAAATCCTTAAGTCCAAGGATAGGTTTCAAGAAAAACATGGTTCTAAGTCTCGGTTCATCTCTCATATACGACTCGTCTAATCTCATTCAAACACTTAGGCAACACAATCACATAAGGCACATAAGAAAATACCATCAAACATCATCAAGACATGTTCTGTTTTTACACAGACTCGACTTCAAACTTTAACACGTTCTGACTCCGACATCCCCTGGACTCCAGACTCATACCAAAAGAAAGGTATTTGAGTCTAGTTTCATTTAAAAAAAAGTAGAGTCAGAAACTCCAAGTGGTTTGGGAGATATGGCGTTTTACCACGGTCTACCATATTCGGCAGTTTTGAGCAACCGAAAACATTGATTTTTGAAAAATAGTAAACGTTGTCAAACGGAGCTCAAATTTGGTGGATATCTAGCCCATACAGTAAGGTTGATACCATAAAAATTTGGAAAGCTAGATCACACAGGAAGTTACTGAAATGAATGACTTTGTCCCCTGTTCTCTGAAATTCTCGGCAGAAATGTGCAGATTTGGTTTTGCATTTTATAAAAATAGTAAATCAAGTCCAAATGACTTGAAATTTTACCGGTATGCTCAAGCCTCATGTAGGGACATGCTGTAAAATTTTCAAAGCCATTAGACATCGACAACCCGTCGATCACAGTAGGTCAGTAGCCTACGAAAAATCACCAAAACTCATCTCAAACTCTTAAATGCTCAATTCAACATTTTTTCAAAGAAAAACCAATCAAAGTTCATTTTAAACACATATAACACTAAAATAACATTCAAAAACATTAAAATACTCATCATACTCAATCTCAAATCTCCTCTTACATCATAACTCAAATCTCAAGGAAAACGTTTCTACAAACGCATCAATTTAATCCTCTTCTCAATCTCATGCTCAAAATTACTCAAATATGATCATTTACATCATATAACTCCTTATTCACATATTCATTCTCTTTTTATCATAAAAACTATATTTTAATAAAAATCCATGTATTAACATAAAACTGTTAGCAAAACATGGATAAAATTCTCATAAGGATCATAGAGCAAATTGACCTCATTTTATCAAGCATCAAACTCACATCATACAAAACTCAAAACTCATACAAACTAAACTAATCCAAAATTTTATGTAGCCTACAATAGACTTAATCAAACATGCAAAGACACTACTATCATGCTTAAAAACATATATTTTAAGCCAAAACACTTAATAGACATATAGACAAGAAAGTCCCAATTTTTATTAAACTAACTCTTTGAAATTTTTACAAACACATACAAATCTCTAATCCATTCATAGATCTTTCATTTTTAGCCAATTAATCTCACATCAAAACCATCAATTCACAAATAAGGGCATATATACACATATCCCTAATTCTAGTAAACTAACTCACATCAAAACTCCAATTGACATCATATACTCAAATTACTCCATCAATCATCATCATATACACCTCATAGACTCATTTACATCATCAATTTATCTATTAACTCTTTGACTCAAAAGTTACCATTTTTGGGTAAACTAACTCCCATCAAAGTTTCACATCTCAAAGCATATATTTCACACATACATCAATCATCAATACACATCACATAATTTCTCATTTTTCACCCCAAAACAAGAAAAGAAAAGAAAAAATTTTGAAAGGGGTGAAGACCCACTTTTCGAAAATTTGGAAAAGAAAAGGAGGGGTGATTTTCTTGCTTTATCTTTCAAGAATACACTCACACAACATCTTTCAAACAAGATTTAGAAAAAAACATGGTTACTTACCCAAGTTCTTACCAAAGTCTACACTTTCTCACTCTAAATTTTGAGGCTCTTCTTCAAGGAATCTCTTGATTAAAAGAGGATAGATAGTGTTTATGGAAAGTTTTAGAGTGATGTGAGGTGTTTGGTAGTATTGTTGGAAGCTTCGAAGGTTTGCTCTAATGGTGGAAAATGGTGGAAGTGTGAGGTGAAGGAGATGAGTGATGATGGGCGAAAATTGTGTGAGGGAGAGAGAGATGTTGGCCGAAAATTGTAGTGAGGGAGAGAGAGATTTGGCTTTGCAAGATTGAATTTGATCTTGTGATCTTTAAAGGGGATTTGCAAATCTTAGAGAATATTTGCTAATTAATGGATGATCTCTCTCTCACTCTAATCTCTCTCTAATCTCTACACTCTCCATCTCATACTCTCAATTCTCTACTCTCTCAATTCCATACTTAGTCATTTAAGGCATATAACATATGGTATGGGAAATTAAAATAAAGTGTGAGAAAGGTGATCAAATAAAATCACAAAGATTATGGAAGAGTCACTCACTAATAAAATACCACATCATAAATATTCATGTGACCATAATAATTATAGCACTCATATTAGTGCACTCACATATATACAATATTCCTCTTCGTAGGAAGAAAAATAATTTTAAAAAAAATTATGCTCGGAAAAATTTTCATAAACCGGCATCATTCGATTTCTCGATAAAAATAAACCATACTTGCTTTGGAAACTTAAACAAAATTCCAAATGCTAAGGTCTCGAATAAAAAATCATAATAACTCGGTCATAATGACACACGTCACGAAAATCACATAATCATTCAGTCATGTAAATTCACATAACATCACATCAAAACAGTCGGCAGACTCAAATAAGCTAGACGTCTCTCTGACCGACTCTATTTATCGAAGATTCTCACTCTTTCTTCCTCGACTCTATTTCCAACTCAGTATTCCTATTTTTCTTAATAGGACAGTCAATCTCTAATAAATCAGTATCCGGTAACTCTATTCCCGGTAGTTGGAAATAGAATAAAATCTCAGCTTAAAATCCATCAGCATCTCTATCTCAACTCATTTCTCAAATCTCATCACTCTAATTCCATCATCGGTTTATTCACTCGTATCTCTATTTAAAAGACAATCTGTCTTATCTGCTCATAAAAAAAAGTAGTCTCGTAATTTGACATCTCAGTACTCTCAATAGTGTTAAGACACTATCTCACAACATGAGGAAAAGTACGGGGTGCTACATCCTACCCCCCCCTTAAAAAAAATTTCGTCCCGAAATTTGAGTTATTCTTCTTCGGGAAAAAGCTCTGGGTACTTCTCTTTCATCTTCTCTTCAACTTCCCATGTTGATTCTTTTTGACTATAATATCTCCATTGGATTTTCATCAAAGGAATCGATTCGTCCCTCGATTATTGGATCTTCCAGTCCAGTATAGCATCAGGTCTATCTCTTCGTAGCTCAAAACTGGTTCCAGGGACACTTCTTCTTGATAGATGACGTGTTTTGGATTAAACACGAACTTTCTCAATTGAGAAAATATGGAAAACGTCATGGACGTTCGCGAAGCTCGGAGGCAACGCTAGTTTATAGGCTACATGGCCTATTTACTCTAATACATATCATAAGGTCCTATATATCTCGGTTTGAGTTCTTGTTAACTCAAAAATAACATGCTCCCCGAGATAGGGAAAAACTCACATAATCATCGTTTCTATCATCAACAGAATCTATTCACAATTACTCAATTGTTGAGTTTTCTTTTCTCGATTTTGCTAATCGATGCCATAATTCATGGCTAAGTGGTCTCACTTCTATTGTGGAAGTCTTTAATAGGTATAATTGTATAAGGTTGCCAAAGTGGCGCCTTCATGTGTTAACACGTTAAACATCCTTCTACGAATGATGCCATCTCTCGCTTCTTATTCTCCTATCAAAGCGTCGTTTCAGTCTTGGCACGTATTTATACTTTTCGCATGTGCGGTGTAAGGGGTATCATGAGCTTCGCTCGTGATTTCATTCTTCAATTCTTCTTTATCAGGCACACACAGTCGTTCTCTTTAAACAAAAATGGCATTATCTGCCGCGTCCTGATAACTCTCTACTTTCTCGGTTCGAATCTTCATTCGCAATCTTTCCATCTTCTCATTCTGTCTTTGAGCTATGACTATTCTCGATCATAAGTCAGGTATAACGTTCAGTGCAGAAATTATCATTTCTGTCGTTGGTGGTGGTATTACTACCTCCAAATTCATCTTCTCGAATTCCTCGATTAGGTTCTCTTCTCGAGTAAGGAGAAATCCTAACTCTCCCTGATTCTTTCTGCTCAACGCGTCAATTACTACGTTAGCCTTCCCAGGGTGATAATTTATTCCACAATCGTAGTCCTTCATCAACTCTAGCCATCTCTTCGTCGTATGTTCAGATCTTTTTGCTCAAAGAAATATTTGAGACTCTCATGATCGGTGTATATCTCACACCGTGCTCCATAGGAATGGTGTCTCCAGATCTTGAAAGCATGCACTACGGCTGCTAATTCTAAATCATGCGTCGGATAACTCATCTCGTGTGATCTCAGTTGTTGCGAAGCATACGCTATAACTCTTCACTCTTGCATCAGTGCACATCTTGGAACCATTTCTCGATGCATCAATATAAACTGCATACTCTTGATCCGCTTTTGGAATAGCTAACACTGGGGCTATTGTGAGCCTCTTATTCAGCTCTTGAAAACTTCGCTCACATTCGTCCGTCTGACGGACTTGACTTCTTTCTTTAGCAGGTGCGTCAATGGCTTGGCGATTTCTGAAAAGCCCTCAATAAAACGTCGATAATACCCTGCTAACCTCAGAAAACTGTGAATCTCGTGCGGTGTGGTTGGCGATCTCCGCTCCTGTACCGCTTGAACTTTTGCTGGGTCTACTTTAATTCCTCTCGCAGAAACAATATGGCCGAGAAAATTGACTTCTTCAGGCCAGAACTTTCATTTGCTAACCTCGCTTAAAGCTTTTCAGCTCGTAATCTTTCTAACACGATCATCATACGCTTTTGCGTTCTCGTTTACTCTTCGAGTAAATCAGGATATCGTCTATAAAGACTATCACGAACTTGTCTAGGTATTCGCGAAAAAAAATTGCGGTTCATGTGATTCATGAACACAGTTGGTGCATTTGTCAAACCGAAAGGCATTTCTTCCAAACATCTTTGAGTTTATAGTAATGCCATATTGCATACGCGATGCCGTCTTCGGAAATATCTTCCGATCGTATTTTCAACTGATAGTATCCCATCCTCAAGTCAATCCTTGAAAAAGTGCTCGCTCCTGGTAGTTGATCGAACAGATCATCGATCCGGGGTAACGGATATTGATTCTTCAACGTTACTTTGTTCAGCTCTCGATAATCGATACACAACCTCAAGCTTCCATCCTTCTTTTAACAGAAAGAACTGGTGCTCTTCCACAGAAAAACACTGGGTCGAAAGAAAATCATATCTGGATGTTCTTGTAGTTGCAGCTTTAACTCTTGCAACTCTGTGGGGGTCATTTTTTTTTTTTTTTTTTTTTACGACGCTTTCGACGTCGGTACGGCGCTAGGTTCTAACTCGATCGTAAACTCAAGCTGTCGGTCTGGGGAAAACCCGGTAAAGTTTTAGGGAAAACGTTTTTATACTCTCGCACATCTGGTACGTCGTCAACGTTTGCCTCGAATTCATCTCTCTGGTTCAAAATACAACGTACGCAGTTGTATCTTTTCTTCGCAAGTGATTTCTTGCTTGCAGCAGCCGAGATAATCGGCGTCTTCTTCCATTTTCTCACAATACCAATGAAGGAAATTGGTTCTCGGCCAAAGGCTGAAAATATATTCGTTTCTCCGTGCATTGCATCTTCGCACGATTTTCTTCTAACCAGTCCATTCCTCACATTTATATCCAAGTACCACATATGCATCAATCTCGGATTTCTAATCTCGAGCTTAATCGATTCTAACTTAAATTCTAAGTTAGGGCATACGGATAAAACCGTAATAATTATGTCTATGGGTATGGCTACTCTTTAGAGGTTGTGGAACAGTCTCTACGTTCAGTGTCGAACAAACTACTACAGGCATACCCTTCGACTTGCCTACCTGTCACGATTCCTCGATTCTTGTCCGGTGCTTTCTACTCAAGCGCGAACAGTCTCTGATGATGCGGTTGATTTGCCTGCGGGGCTGGGTAGTTGTCTTTTTGATCGTTTGTGGTCGATAGGCTGGTTGTTATCGTTGTGGTAGAGGTGGCGGTAGGATTCCTTTCATCGTCTTGAGTTGCGGCCGAAACTGACTCGGTCGTCATCCGCTTCCACTTTGCTGGCGATTCGAACACTGTTTCGAGTAGTGCCCGACCCTTCCGCAGGTGTAACAGCTATTCTGTCTCATCTTGCATTCTCTCAGATGTAATTTATTGCTCTTGACAAGGCGTAACCCTCGCGGTCCTTGAAAGTTTACTGCTTCTGGGGCAGTTGGGCCAACATAAGGCTGTTTGTCTCAGTTCTGATATTGTGGTGGCGCATTCTGACTCTGCCCACGGCTTTTTGGGGTCTTGACTTCGGTCGTCCCATTTTCTCTTTTCTTCTTGCCCGCATCCAGGAAAGGATGGATTGCACATTTTCGTACTCAAAATTCGTTCGGGGTGCTGAAGCTTAAATCACGTTCTTTGGCTGTATGGCCAGTTCTATATCAAATGCTCTATTTAATGCTTCAGTACACATAACCGCACTCTG